>NC_143221.1:15162879-15465479 GCF_030267445.1 Bombyx mandarina
ACTTAAGCCCGCGCGCCGTGACCCTAAAATCGCGAACTATAACATGGTCAGGAACGACAGGCTCTCTGCTCGTGGTGGTGGTACCGTCATTTACTATAGAAGAGCCCTGCATTGCGTCCCGCTCGATCCTCCCGCGCTCGCTAATATCGAAGCATCAGTGTGCCGAATCTCACTGATGGGACACGCGCCGATCGTTATCGCATCCGTTTATCTTCCACCGGATAAGATCGTTCTAAGCAGTGATATCGAGGCGCTGCTCGGCATGGGGAGCTCTGTCATTCTGGCGGGCGACCTAAATTGTAAACACATCAGGTGGAACTCACACACTACAACCCCGAATGGCAGGCGGCTTGACGCGTTAGTCGATGATCTCGCCTTCGATATCGTCGCTCCGCTAACCCCGACTCACTACCCGCTAAATATCGCGCATCGCCCGGATATACTCGACATAGTGTTATTAAAAAACGTAACTCTGCGCTTACACTCGATCGAAGTAGTTTCAGAGTTAGATTCAGACCACCGTCCCGTCGTTATGAAGCTCGGTCGCGCTCCCGATTCCGTTCCCGTCACGAGGACTGTGGTGGATTGGCACACGCTGGGTATCAGCCTGGCTGAATCTGATCCACCATCGCTCCCGTTTAACCCAGACTCTACCCCGTCTCCTCAGGATACCGCTGAAGCCATAGACATCTTAACGTCACACATCACCTCGACATTAGATAGGTCATCGAAACAAGTTGTAGCGGAGGACTTCCTTCACCGCTTCAAATTGTCCGACGATATTAGGGAACTCCTTAGAGCTAAGAACGCCTCGATACGCGCCTACGACAGGTATCCTACCGCGGAAAATCGTATTCGAATGCGTGCCCTACAACGCGACGTAAAGTCTCGCATCGCCGAAGTCCGAGATGCCAGATGGTCTGATTTCTTAGAAAGACTCGCGCCCTCTCAAAGGTCTTACTACCGCTTAGCTCGTACTCTCAAATCGGATACGGTAGTAACTATGCCCCCCCTCGTAGGCCCCTCAGGCCGACTCACGGCGTTCGATGATGATGAAAAAGCAGAGCTGCTGGCCGATACATTGCAAACCCAGTGCACGCCCAGCACTCAATCCGTGGACCCTGTTCATGTAGAATTTGTAGACAGTGAGGTAGAACGCAGAGTCTCCTTGCCACCCTCGGACGCGTTACTACCCGTCACCCCGATGGAAGTTAAAGACTTGATCAAAGACCTACGTCCTCGCAAGGCTCCCGGTTCCGACGGTATATCCAACCGCGTTATTAAACTTCTACCCGTCCAACTCATCGTGATGTTGGCATCTATTTTCAATGCCGCTATGGCGAACTGTATCTTTCCCGCGGTGTGGAAAGAAGCGGACGTTATCGGCATACATAAACCCGGTAAACCAAAAAATCATCCGACGAGCTACCGCCCGATTAGCCTCCTCATGTCTCTAGGCAAACTGTATGAGCGTCTGCTCTACAAACGCCTCAGAGACTTCGTCTCATCCAAGGGCATTCTCATCGATGAACAATTCGGATTCCGTACAAATCACTCATGCGTTCAACAGGTGCACCGCCTCACGGAGCACATTCTTTTGGGGCTTAATCGACCAAAACCGTTATACACGGGAGCTCTCTTCTTCGACGTCGCAAAAGCGTTCGACAAAGTCTGGCACAACGGTTTGATTTTCAAACTATTCAACATGGGCGTGCCGGATAGTCTCGTGCTCAACATACGGGACTTCTTGTCGAACCGCTCTTTTCGATATCGAGTCGAGGGAACCCGCTCCTCCCCACGACCTCTCACAGCTGGAGTCCCGCAAGGCTCTGTCCTCTCACCCCTCCTATTTAGCTTATTCGTTAACGATATTCCCCGGTCGCCGCCGACCCATTTAGCTTTATTCGCCGACGACACGACTGTTTACTATTCCAGTAGAAACAAGTCCCTAATCGCGAAGAAGCTTCAGAGCGCAGCCCTAGCCCTAGGACAGTGGTTCCGAAAATGGCGCATAGACATCAACCCAGCGAAAAGTACTGCGGTGCTATTTCAGAGGGGAAGCTCCACACGGATTTCCTCCCGTATTAGGAGGAGGAATCTCACACCCCCGATTACTCTCTTTAGTCAATCCATACCCTGGGCCAGGAAGGTCAAGTACCTGGGCGTTACCCTGGATGCATCGATGACATTCCGCCCGCATATAAAATCAGTCCGTGACCGTGCCGCGTTTATTCTCGGTAGACTCTACCCCATGATCTGTAAGCGGAGTAAAATGTCCCTTTGGAACAAGGTGACACTTTACAAAACTTGCATAAGGCCCGTCATGACTTACGCGAGTGTGGTGTTCGCTCACGCGGCCCGCACACACATACACACCCTTCAATCTCTACAATCCCGCTTTTGCAGGTTAGCCGTCGGAGCTCCGTGGTTCGTGAGGAACGTTGACCTACACGACGACCTGGGCCTCGAATCTATCCAGAAATACATGAAGTCAGCGTCGGAACGGTACTTCGATAAGGCTATGCGTCATGATAATCGCCTTATCGTAGCCGCCGCTGACTACTCCCCGAATCCTGATCATGCAGGAGCCAGTCACCGTCGACGCCCTAGACACGTCCTTACGGATCCCTCAGATCCAATAACCTTTGCACTAGACGCCTTCAGCTCTAGGAGCAGGCTTAGGGACCTCGGTAACCGTACTCGTCGAACTCGACAAAGAGTTCGCCGTGCAACCTAACCCATGAATCAGCTCGCTGAGTTTCTCGCCGGATCTTCTCAGCGGGTCGCGATTCCGATCCGGTAGTAGATTCATTCGCGAAGCAGCTGCTCTTGAGCTGTTAGGTCTCCTTCGGAGGCGCTCGGGTCGCTGTTAGCAAATCCCACCCCTCCTGGCTGAGCCTTTGCTCGCCCACCTGTCCTGGTGAAACTGGAAAGGCCTCCGGGCCACCAGTAATCCTTCAATCATAAAAAAAAAAAAAAAAAAAAAAAAAAATAAAAAAATGGCCAGCCAGCATTCTTTGAACCAATAGCACTATGATATTGTATCAGCTATACTGTAAAGAGGTTTAATGTTTAAGAAGTTGTTATTGTTTGTATAATCGCGCACATAAATGACTAATTACACTTACATGTAAAACATATGGAATATTGCTAAGACCCGTTGGAAAATTAAAAAAAAATTCACAATTTGGCTTAACTAGAGATTGTCCCTAATTAGTTGACCACGACTGTATGTTACGCCAAATAGCTATACATATTTGCTCAGATGGGCCAAGGAACACTTGGTGCAAATGCCTTAAGTCAAAACACAAGATGATGACTAAAATGCATCGACCCGTCAATTTGCGAGCAGCTGTATTATCAGTGACTAGAAGAAATCCAGCAAAAAACAGAATCGCGCTAAGAACTATTTCTACAAAAGCTTGCCTTCAAACAAACTCCGATGAACAATATCCGAACTATTTTTTATTACCTGGATGGGTGGACGAGCTTACAGCCCACCTGATTTTAAGTGGTTACTGGAGCCCATAGACATCTATCTACAACGTAAATGCGCCACCCACCTTGAGATATAAATTCTAAGGTCTCAAGTACACTTACAACGGCTGCCCCACCCTTCAAACCGAAACGCATTACTGCTTCACGGCAGAAATAGGCAAGGTGGTGGTAGCTACCCGCGTGGACTCATAAGAGGTCCTACCACCAGTAAATACGTCGGTCTACATAACCAAAACACAATCTCGATAAACGATTTCTCCTTTGAAATGATGGAAATGACCCTAAATATGACTGGGCCAATCTAAGTGATGTATAAATGTTCTTTGTAGTCCTAAAACTCAAGCAGACCGTAACAAGAATACCACTTCAAATTGTTCTATTTAAATTTGATCTAAAACAAATAGAAGTTCTTGTTTACAAATAACAGAATGGAACTAACTCGAGCAGAAAATCAACGTAGTGGCAAACTTTAGAGTACAACCACAAAGTTTGTGTGAATAGATTCGAATGTTATTATTTACATAGGTCAAAACTGTTTTCTTCTGATGTTTCGTTGCTTCTTGGAAAGCCAAAGTCTTCCTGATTTAATTTACGTAAATCATATTGAACATTTAGAATAGTTCGCCTTCAAATCACTAGATCAAGAGTTTTCAGATTCGTTTTGTTTCATTTTATCATTGGTCTGTTATCTACTTACTCAATCGGATTCAATACAGTTAGAACACATTCGTATTTTAATTTGGTGTCGTATACAATTTTATAGTCAACCATGACGTTATATTCCTAGCTATTCATAGCTTGCAACGAATTGACGAATCTTGATGGGAGTGAATAAGCAAAAGAATTGGAAAATGAGGACATTACTATTGTAAAGATAATTGGTTAATTTTTTAAACTATTGCATAGCTTTTATCGCGGGCCTTGAGCGCGGCTTACTGTAATCATGAAATTCCGTAACGAAAAAAACCTTACACCCCTTAATCCGCCTACCATGTAGCTCGCGTTCAACACATTCACACGTTGCGCTTATGTAGTGTTTGTGAATAAGCGCGTGGCGTGACGTCACACTGCATGCGCATCATGAAAAGTCTGCCCATCTCTCTCTTGCGCGGTCTAGCTTATCAGTGTGAAGGGGACAGTTAAGGTTTTGCTTTTATTAATGTTTAATATAGCGTGGTCTTGTTTTATTATTGTTTTAATATTAAATTATCATTGTCTAATTATAATTGCATAAGTTGATAAAAAATGCTATGCAATAGCTTTACCGCCGCAGTTCCCGAGTGCCACATTTTTTTTTTACTTATTGCATTTTAACAAATGAGTTGTCAATCATGTCTCTGGACTGTAAATCCTACTAACTAATATTATACACGCGAAAATTTGTAAGAATGTATGGATGTATGCTTGTTACTCTTTCACGCAAAAGCTACTGAATGGATTTTGATGAAACTTTACAATAATATAGCTTACACATCAGAATAACACATAGGCATATAATTTATAAATATATAGTGTGAATTACGTAGAAATATGACGATAAGCGTCAAGTAAATAGGAAAAACTCTGGCATCTGCTAGCTATTCTGGCGTGCGCCGCAAAAACCGTTAGAGTTACACGTATATCTATACTAATATTATAAAGCTGAAGTGTTTGTTTGTTTGAACGCGCTAATCTCAGGAACTACTGGTCCGATTCACTTAAAGCAATTCGTCAGAGCCAGGGACGTCTTAAATTAGGCTGGGGCCCTTGGGCACACAAGAATTTGAGGCCCTTTTGGAAAGTAAAAAAGCGAATTATAATAACATTTTTTACTGAGTATGACCATTTATTATAGGTAATCAAATAGAGTATGCTATAATAATATTAATTATATTAGAACGCTGCTGGTTTTTTGGTTACGATTACGATAATGGTTTCTTTCGGGATTTCTGTTGAGCAAAATATTCCATTCTATCTTTAAAGTAAATTTTTTTAAAGATATCATTTTCTATGCCCATAATTGACAAATTACTCAGCCGTTCTTGTAACATTCTTGTTCGTAATTCATTTTTTATTCTCTTAAGCTACGAAAATGACCGTTCTCGACTACAATTGGTAACCCAATTGTCGGTCCTTCGGGGCCCCCTGAGAATGGGGGCCCTGGGCACGGGCCCCGTGTGCCCTTATGGTAAAGACGGTATTGGTCAGAGCATTCCTCACGGAACTAACAGCGTGAAACCTATTATTACGTGGCACACAACCAAGAAAATGAACGCCTTAATAATCGCCGAAACGGATAAAACTCCATATCAGATCATTATCTTAAAATCGTGGCCAGCAATTGAAACATGTCAGGGTCATACAAACAGATGTCGAGCGTCGACTTCGATGACGTCACCGGTCCAAAACTACTGTTTAAACATTCCGTATTGAAAGGAAAACTCCCCTTGAATAGGATTGACTCATGTTAGTGTCGCGACGTACCTACTACGGCTACTACTGCGCTGGTTTACAGTTTATCGTATACAAAGTATCTTTATCGTATAAGTTGTATTAAAAGTTTTTACTTAACGGTCTATATTAGACGTAGTAAAAGCCTTGATGACTACGACGACTAGCTAGAGAGATTTTAGGCAAATTACCAGAATGTTTCAAAGTTAATATCTAAGTAGAGAATGCGTATGTAATATTTTTTTATTTTATTTTTTATGCTTAGATGGGTGGACGGGCTCACAGCCCACCTGGTATTAACTGGTTACTGGAGCCCATGGATATCTACAGTTACTGGAGCCCATGGATATCTACAACATAAATGCGCCACCCACCTAGAGATATAAGTTCTAAGATCTCAGTATAGTTACAACGGCTGCCCCACCCTTCAAACCGAAACGCATTACTGCTTCACGGCAGAAATAGGCAGGGTGGCGCTACCCGCGCGGACTCACAAGAGGTCCTACCACCAGTAATATTTAGATATACATTAGGTTTATTTAATTTATATATTTATATAAACTAAAATTTCAACGACACTTCATTCTGAAAACGGTTTGCAAACAAATCTCAATAATAATACGAAGAATGAACTCACCAATTCTTTCTTTATTAAAAATAAAATCATATTCATGTCAACTCTTCATTAATAACCTAAATTGCTATCAATCAAAAATATATTAAACATAATGGTAAGGGGAGTTAGGAGCACTTGAAATAGACCGTTTGAAGTCCCTTCGTGATTACTGTCAAAAGGGAACCGGCGTGTGTCGGGGGAAATCGCTTTGATTCGACCCTTACCACGCAAACATGTAGGGCTGTGATTAAAGAGGCTGCCTTTCTCAAACTTATTTACAATATGAAACGCTGCGTTGTTGGTGTAGGCAACACCTAACGCATAAGGAAGGTCTTTGCACGCAAGTTTGCATTTTCCGTTTTAATATTTGAGAATATCTGGCGAGGTGGCATTGTGAAATTTAATTTTAAAACTAATTTACTCATTCTGGTTTCAATTCAAGATCTAAGAAAAAATATACTTTTTCATTCCGTTGGAGAACGTAGCGTCGCGATGTCGGTTTGGAAATATGTACAATATTTTCATTATAAGAAATAATATACTTTTTTATTGGCGGTAGGACCTCTTGTGAGTCCGCAAGAGTATGTACCACAACCCCGCCTATTTCTGCCTTGAAGTAGTAAGTGCGTTTCGGTTTGAAGGGCGGGGCAGCCGTTGTAACTATACTAAGACCTTAGAACTTATATCTCAAGGTGGGTGGCGCGTTGTAGATGTCTATGGGCTCCAGTAACCGCTTAACATCAGGTAGGCTGTGAGCTCGTCCACCCATCTAAGCAATAAAAAATAAATAAATAAAAACTGTGTTTTGTTAATTACGGAGGAGAATCTTTAGCAATAGGTAGGAGTGGTCTGTGCCCCTGGCATTACTAATGTTCCTAATTCCTTATATAGAATGTGGATAGTGCTTAATTGTTAATAAAATATCTTTATCATAAATTATCTTATAGTCTTTGTGTTATATATTCGTGATAATACAAATTTAATAATGTTGCGAAGCATCGATAATTATAATAGGCGATTGTTATTCAATTATCAAAATATAACTGTATTCAAAGGAAATAAAACAGTTCCAATGTTTCTAAAAGACTTCTATTTTGACAATTTAAGAACAATGAGTGAAGACAAAAAGAACATTCTTAGAATGAAACTCTGGGCGACGCTCGTGTGTCGGGAGTGTCGAAATTAATTTACAGGTAGAACGCGCTCAACGTAATATTACTATGTGACAATCGCTCGCTGTGATGTAATTTAAGCTCTGGAGGGTGTGAAATTAAATTGAATTTGGCGTGTAAATTAGGGAGTATTGTAACATTTGTGGTGGTGACATCTGTAGGTTACGCAAGGAAACTATGTAAAATAACATTATAGATCATGAATTATTGTGCCAAACAAGCCTTAGGATAATTTTATTACCATTTTGTGTTTTAGTAAAATATGTATTCGTTTTTTTTCCTTCATTATATTTTCTGTGATTGTGATTTCCCTTTGATTCTCAAGCTTTTGTTCCGCTAGTTTGTCATTCTTTGTTTGTTTGTTTAAAAGGTTAGATGAAATGGAATAGATAGCTTTTATTGTATCATTTTATTCATTTGGACAACAACATTATCTGTGGAGAACATTTTTCCTGAATAGTTAACTGAATTATATGTATAGACAGACTACTGCATAATTATAGGGAATAACAAAAGGGAAATCTTTCAAAGTACTTGAAAATCTAAATTTTTGTAATAATAAAATACAAGTCATAGGGTCAAAACGGAAAAAAAGTAAAAGAAACCTTATACCTTATATAAAAACCCTATGGCATGCCGCAATGGATATATGGAGATATAGCCTTAGGAGGGTTGACGTCAGGCTGGAGGCCAGTCGCGAAGGTCATGCCAGATCCGATGCAGCATTATAAAAGAGAATACTGCGCTGACTGTACATAATGTGGGAGAAGAAGAAGATAAAAAAATATCTTTCAGCGACGGTAGGCAGTACATCGGTAGGCAGCGGCTTGGCTCTGTCCCTGGCATTGCTGAAATTTCATGGGCGACGGTAACCACTAAGCATCAGGTGGGCCGTATGCTCGTCTATCTACAAGAACAATAAATAAAAAGTCAGAGACTAGCGTCTATTATACTGTCGCTTCATTCAAATGCACACAGCTTGTATAAATGCAAAATATCCTTGAGTTATCTGTCCCAGAGGTTCCTTGTGGATTTGTTCCGTTTCTAAATAACTATTGCTACATACTACGCTGGAAAATTATTTTGTATAATGTTCGGGCGTGTTGAATTCCAGACAGGGTTGGTACCACGGTTCTGTTTTCTTTCCAAATCGTAGCCATCATCGATTCTGGTTTGAGACGTGACATTTAAGTCACATCTGTAAAGGCGATGCTACTTGCGTTAAGAAACAAAACGATTCAAATATTTTTCATTGAAACACATGGCAGCCCTGTCTGTACAGGTAAAATACAATCTTTATAGCAATGCGATCAATTTATATCGTATTCGATTCTCTCGGCTTACAGTATAGAATTGCGACTTCACAGGAGAATATCGTTATTTTAATATCAAAGACACGTATTGATGCGTTCGATTTTAAAAGCATTTAACTCGTGTTGCAAAAAAAAAAATGTTCACAAGAAAGAAAAAAAAAAACATTCGACGAAAGATGCTCGTGAAATAAATGAGAACGGTCGAATAATTGTTCAATTTTCAAAATAAAATAACAGAGTTGTGATAGACTTATTATTTAAAAAAATAAGCTTTGCTTTTAATACAGAGTTTAGTTTTACGAGATTTTATGCTGCAATGTATTAATTTCTAAAGCAAAGAGATTAACTGTGCATTATAATTACATTTTAAAACGCAAAATGGGCGCGGTCACTGCCCTGTTAGTGGTAAAACATTAAAACAACGAAGCTCTTGCCTGTACTTATAAAAAATACTAGATGATGACCTTGGCTTTGCTCGGTTTTTTTTTTTTGATAACGCCATCTTTTTGTGTCTTTAAAGCGGTTAGTTGCCCTCAATTAAGAAAAATAGTATTATTATTCGCCAATAGATGTCGGGAAGAGTTGATTATTGAAAACACCAATAAAACAACATTTTCTGAAAATAAATCGTAGCTAGATCGATTCATCGCCCCCGAAATCCCCTGTATACTAAATTTTATGAAAATCGTTTGAGCCGTTTCCGAGATTCAGATTATCTTAATATATATAAATCTCGTGTCACAATGTTTGTCCTCAATGGACTCCTAAACCACTTAACCGATTATAATAAAATTCGCACACCATGTGCAGTTCGATCCAACTTGAGAGATAGGATAGTTTAAATCTCAAATTATTGTCGCAATTTTAATTTATTGCTAATTATTTGTCTGTTATTATTTGACAGTCACAATTATCTGTTAACTCCAAATGATTCTAACAGATGTCGATACCTTTCGACTGGGTTGAGTAAGTAATCAATAGATGGCGCATATATGGCAAAACAACGTTTGCCGGGTCAGCTAGTATACATATATATTAATATACAAGAATTGCTCGTTTAAAGGTATAAGATATGAGAGCTACGTATAAACAAGCTCCCAGTAATCCAACGTACATTTAAAACGAGTCACGAAACAACATTAAACAACTGAATCCTTCTAAATGACGCTAGAGGACGTGTTATTTTAACGGATATCAAAGAAAAGTCTACTTTAGTTGTCGCTATTGTTAGAGTCGAGCGTGTCATAAACATTAAGTATAGTGCGCTTTCGAACATTATATTAGAGTTTTAGCTGAGCTACGTGAACCAATAAAACTGCAATAGCCAAAGTGCGCTATGGAAATTATCGCAAAATCAGTAATGTAGCGTTTCAGAACAACTCTGGGTTCGTACGAATTAGTCGATATGTGGGAAAACACATTTTTTATTAATCCGTGGAAAGAAATTGGTTTAAAAAAAATAGAGATTTAGAACAACCGCTCTTTTCCGAGGAAAGAAGTAGATTTTATTTTTATTTTATTGGGTGGACGAGCTCACAGCTTACCTGGTGTTAAGTGGTTACTGGAGCTAAGTTCTAAGGTCTCAGTATAGTTACAACGGCTGCCCCACCCTTCAAACCGAAACGCATTACGGCTTCACGGTAGAAATAGGCAGGGCGGTGGTACCTACCCGTGCGGACACACAAGAGGTCCTACCACCAGACTGACTCAAAGCTGCCCGAGTTATCTGAGAGTGGATGTAGAATCGCTGAATAGCTTACATTGAATGTAGAGTGATGAATATGGCATGTCTTACTAGAATCATCCACTGAATTTCTCGCCGCATCTTCTCAGTGGGTCGCGATTCCGATCCTTGCTAGGGCCAGTGTTAGCAATTCTGTCAGTTCGAGCCCGTGAGCTCACCTACCGGTCCGCACGAAATTGGAATAGCTCCTTAGGTAACAACGTCCTTGAGTAACAAAGGGTAACAAGGTCCTTAGATAACAACGATTAGGTAGAGAAACTCTTGGTCATAATCGATGAGTTCGTCGAGGACACTGACCGGCTCTTGAAGAGCCTAAAAGCACCAACTTAATATCATCAGAAAAGCAAAGATTCCAGTTATTTTTTCTTCGAAATATCATCTAGGTCTCGTACGCTCCGCGAGAGCTCACCTACTAGATACTTATCAGTACGAATAACATATCGTTATCCTTTTTCTGTATCCATTACCAGTATCCTGGTAAGACAGGTTAAAAGTTACATATATGCAGTTTTCATTTGCGTGTTTAATCTGAAATAAATTCAGATTAATAAATAAAATCAGTTTCCGTTTCATCAAATTTTCAATTTCCTTCTTCATAATACAATTTCCGGATGCCATATTGGCATCAACAGAAAATAAATATTTTAATATCTTTCTAAAAGCAAATAGAATGATAATTAAATTTCCGAGACAATTACGAATTAATTACAATTTTTTAACGGATACGGCGCTTACTTTTCCGGCTTCCTAATGTAAGTGCAACGCTTAAGCGACAAAAAATAAAAATATCCCTGTGATTGGTTGGGGAAATTAGGGCGCACGTGATGTTAGATGTTTACCTCAGTCCATGAGCACTGTAACGTGATCCGCCAGTGTTCATGTTGAGCATGATGCAAGAAGACTGCTAGCAAAGGTTCAAGTTGACAAATTGTAGAGGTATGAATACATAGCACGCTATTCATTAACACGTTCGTAAACACGTATTTAAAGCAGGTTTTATAAAAAAAAAGTAATCAATTTTAAAATAAGCAAATTATTTTACATCAATCAAAAATTATCAATTTTTACATGCACGTTAATTTGGACTGAACGATATATAGATAATCGATATACAGGGAAGAATATTTTTATCTATTTATATTAATACTTAGTCAAATACCGGTATTATTACAGCGTCATCACTGACACCTCAACATTTTAAGTTTATTTTCTAATTGAACAATTCTTTTTCTAATAATTTTTTTAAATATTAATTTTTCAACAAAAGGTACTTAAAAAAGATAAGTCGGTTGACAAACAGAGGGGTTAAATGTACTAAATCATTATTACTTAGTCCATTTACAATTATTATTTATATAAATTTATTTCAGTTATCTCATTTAACAACGGTGGCTGGCTCTTAACAATTATTTTTTGGTTAAATGACACAGTCGAGGCAATGGCCCGTTTAAGCCAATGATAAATTTCAATCCTACCTTCTAGCGAATATTAAGAGGAAAAATGTAGCATAAAATTCGATTGAATAGAAAAGACTGGCCTAAAGATTCTGTTAAGATGACGGTTGATACTGATAAATGAAAGAAAAATATATAGCGCTCTGAGCTCTGATAAATAGAGACGTGGACAAGAGTATAATAATGATGAATCACACTACGGATATGAATCATTTTCGCTTGTTATACCCTAATAAAGACTTAAGATGCTCAGGAAGCGAGGGATTACCGATGCTGTGGAATTTACTAATATTATCAATTTTATATTAAGATATGTATTAGATTATTGAATTATTGTATTAGATGCGTAATATGCTCATGACCTACTTGAATGTAAGTTATTTAATGGACTAAATAAACATCACAATTTAAATGTACTTATGACTCCACTCTTTAAATCCTAGATTACTTATATTTTGTTTGATTGTAGGATAATCATCATCATCATCATCATCTCAGCCTGTCCATTGTCCACTACTGAACATAGGCCTCTCCAAGCGATCTTCAGTGCGGCCGGTCCGTTGCCACCTGAATCCAACTTGACCCAGCGGTTCTTACCAGGTCGTCGGTCCATCTCGTATCTTGGAGGATAATGTTATGTATTCAAGTAAGGTTTAGTTTAGTTAAGAATATCCAAATAATTATTATATATTCCTGGAAAAATGCGTATGTACGATAGTGTTTCTACGTACAAAAAATAAATAATAGTTTAAAAAAACAAAAAAAATACGCTTTCATAGAAAATCCAACAAAAAAATAGAAAATAAATTTTAATAAATTTGAATAAAAAATAGTGTAAGGAAAAATGATTTTATTGTAAAAAAGCGTGTTGTGCATGTTATCAATAGTTATAAATCTATACTAATATATAAATCTACAGTGGTTTTTACGGATGTTCCGTTGTAACTACTGAACCATGCATCCGATTGACTTGAAAATTGGTATCCGTGTACAAAATACATGTACTTAATGGATAGGCTAATATTTATATGAGTATTGGACTCCCTAATAATAATGACAATAAATAATAATGTTAATTTTAAATGCCTAGCAAAGCGGGCGAGTACGGCTAGTATTTTATAAACAGATATGAGTAGAAGGATTATTTTGATAATATCCTGAAAAGTTTTTTAAACTATTATTTATTTTTCATTTTTTAGCTGAATTTCAATTATTTCAATTTTTTTTTTAAATTATTAAGTTGTCATCGGTCCTTAATAAGTATGCCAAATTTCGAGTTAATCAAACGTTTTGAAGGGGGTCAAAATCATGTTCAAAGATTCCGTTACATACTAACATACATACGTCTGAAGCTAATAATAGCGTATTAAAAATAATTTTAAAGTATACGGAACGTCAGAAATAATAATAAAACAGTGAAAATAATCCTCCTACTCGTCTCTTTCTTCATTACTGAGGTCCATGACTACCCTGCTGCATTATTTTCTCACGTAAGATTTTCCTTCATCTGCTACGATCCTTGGCTCCGTGGAGGGCATCGTGGAACTTGATGTTCAGAGAAGACCCAATTTGGTCCGACCATCTCGTGGGACTGTGTCCTCTGGAAAGTTTAACCTCTAAGGTAGAGGCAATAATAAAATTCTGACAATAATAAACGCGAGTTTATACTAAAAAGGTAATTTTAAAATTACCTAGGACCAAGATTTTCGAAAATTATGAGGGATATCTTTATAACGCCATCTTGTAAATATCTTAAGTACGTGCAATATTGTGACATGTGTGTACCTATTGTATTTTTTTGTTGTATAAAATGCATTTCATGAGTAAATTCACCGGCATGATTAAGTTTTGATAGTAAAATATCAATACGAATCGATAGAGCTGAATGAACTTCGGTCGCCATGATACTTATTATAATTAAACAAACACACATTATATTGTTCCATTTAAATATATTGAATTTCGAGATGGGATCAGTAAGTAAGTAATAATAGTCCGAACATTCGCTTAGTGAACTGTCTTTCGTTTGTAAACTCAATGCTAATAGAAAATCATTACGCCAAATAAAGAGTTTTACAGAAACAAAATGTCACAATATTCATTTTTTTTATTGCTTAGATGGGTGGACGAGCTCACAGCCCACCTGGTGTTAAGTGGTTACTGGAGCCCACATCTACATCTACAACGTAAATGCGACACCCACCTTGAGATATAAGTTCTAAGGTCTCAAGTACAGTTACAACGGCTGCCCCACCCTTCAAACCTAAACGCATTACTGCTTCATGGCAGAAATAAGCAGGGTGGTGGTACCTACCCGCGCGGACTTTCAAAAGGTCCTATCACCAGTCAATTGAAACAATTAACTTATTTCAGCAGTCAATTCGTAATAATGTCGTATTGATTATATTTATAAAAAACTTCAGAGGTGTCAAGGGACACCCGGATGGAACGAAGTTCCTTTCGATTAATTAGTGAAGGAATTGTAATTTTTTTTTTAAGTTATAAAATAAATTACGGCTTATGAAGAAGAAAAAAACAATACTATGAACTAAATTACTATTGTTGAAACGCTATCTCGAGAAACTGTACTCATTACGCGGACCAATCGGATACGAGCAATGTCACGCGATAAGCGCCTACACGTTGATTGGTCAGAATGACGGATCTAAAAAGTGTCGTGACAACTTTTCGTAAGAATTTTTTCCGTCTAGCCCCCTTTCACAACGCGAGATAAGGAACTTCGTTTATATTTACTTATATTTATATTTTAAAAGTTTTCGCCGTATACAATAAACACAAATTAATTAAAGTTAGCGAAAAGCCGCGGAATAAATTTCACCACTAAAATGTTTCATTCGAATTATTTACGCTATAGAACAGTCCGCTGACTCGTTCGCTTCGAATGAACAATTAAAGTGATCGTTCATGTAAAATTAACTGGTATACAATTTAAATATAATTTGATGAGCAATATTAGGTATTAGCAATTTATTTGCTTAGTAGTTTCTTTTCTCTTCTTTCTCTTAAATGAGGTTCATCTGATTTTAAGGTTTTAAGGTAGGAATTAGGAAGAAAGATAGGCACAACGAGGTTACAGCTAATACAGTCGGAAGATAGTGAATATCATCAGTCTGCTGTCCACTGCTGGATATAGGCCTCTCCCAAAGGTCGCCACTGAACCCGATCTTCTGACTGAGAATGACTGATGGACGAATGAATGATGGACGAGTTCACAGCCCTTACACCTGGTGTTAAGTGGTTACCGAATCCCATAGACATCCACAACGTAGATGCTGCCACCCACCTTGAGATATGAGTTCCAAGGTCTCAGTAAAGCTATAACGGCTGCCCCATCCTTCAAACCGAACGGCAGTAATAGGTAGGGTGGTGGTACCTACCCGCGCGGACTCACAAGAAGCTCTACCACCAGTAATTACGAAAATTATAATTTTGCGGGTTTGATTTTTATTACACTATGTTATTCCTTCACCGTAGAAATCAATCGAGGACATTTGCTAAGTACGTATTTCATTATAAAAATTTGTACCTCCCTGTGGGATTCGAACACCGTTGCATCGGTCGACACAAATGCACCGGAGGTCTTATCCTTTAGGCCACGACGACTTCAAAATATACTTCAAGTAGTTATACCGGTTTCTTCTGGCTAGTTACTGTGTCAATATGCCTCTTTGATCTAAGGTAATTTTTTATGACATTTTCTACCCCTTCTCTTTATCATTATTTGAAGGAAACTACGAAGAGAATTTTCATATCTTGCTTTCAAGCAAAATTACTATCCTGTTATCCGCAGAAAAGAAAAAAACTGCGAGCCATAACTTACAATTTAGACGAACTTTAACTGAGTAGTTAAAACTTTTGTAGAAGACCCTACGGATCGACGTAGCGCTACGAGTTCCCTACAAAGCTTTCTTTAGTTGAATCAAAATTTAATACCGCTTGAAGGTAGATGAAAGAATATTTCGCTAGAAATATGTATGAATCAATTCATGTAACAAAATGCTGTTACTATATTCTCGTACATTTAAGAAATAAAATGCTCTATCGGGAAGGTAAGGTGCCTTCAACGTCTCATCATTTTTCTGTCTAATCTAACTTTATAATTTTCTTTCTCACAATTTCACGAAGAAAAGTTTTAGGTAAACATAAATGAAAAATATTTGACAATGTTTCCATTGCAATTAAAATTCAGAAATTGAGTCACATGTAGTAAGCTACTAACCCGCGCGGGAATGTTCCGCTTACCTTACTTAGCGGCCCCTTGAATTTATAGTGGACAAAGTGGAGGATTTAACAATTTGCCTAGCCACGAAAATGGATAGGTACACCTATCTCCTTATTTACACTGAAGATAGATTCCGCTAACGCTACAAAACGCTGTAAATAATTCTCCGATTTTGCTAAGTAACACCGTGTAAGAGGAAATAAACTCCCAATGTATATATGTGCTCAATTCAGTCTCTTTTATTCTTTTTTCGGGCTGGGGTCCAAAAATCATTCGTAATATTCGCGCTTAGGGAGCGCTATACCCCACTGGAACTTGACGGCCTGTAGTAGTTATAAGCAGACCGTGGGTCCAAGGATCTTTTTAGGGCCCTACCCACTAAACGATTCTTTTTGATCTCAACCGAGGGCCGATCTCCTCCCAAGGTCAGGGCCTGGACAGATTAAGCCGGTACTTAAAGTACGCAGCAAACCCCGCTGCCATCTTTAGGACGCCAGACTGACGGATCGTCGAGGCGATAGTCGACGAACCTCTTGGTACGACAGTCCGTTAGATCGCTCCAGGTAGTGTCGCTAGTGTCTCGGAATACCCCGCTGGACTATGTCCAGCCGGCCGGTTTGGAACGCGAAGCACAGCTAATCTTTCATTTTTCGTAGATGATTTTGGACAAATTACACATAAGGACTCCAAAAAATCTGTAAAATTAATAACTTATGAGTTTTAATGCGTAAACTTGCACTTGTAATCTAAATGTGAGTACCTTTTTCGTTTACTTTCACAATAACTATTCTGCGTTTGATTGTGTACATGTAAAAGTGTATTTTGGTAGTGTATTTTTCCTTAAATATATGTTGATACTGATCAGCCAACCTCATTCTTCCGTAACAAGTCAAATCTAAATTGATGTTTAGCAACTCCAATCCGGGATGAGTGGCTATACACTAAGCCAGATTTGCGCTTTTTAAATCATAATTCTAAAAACAGGTCCGAAGTGCTATTTCAGTATGTATTGTGGACTCCAAATCTAGGATAGTTAAGAAAGACCTTCTAGATGACTACAATATTGATCAGTTCTCGAAATCTCTAGCCCACGAAGCCTATACCTCTTGAAAGCTTACAGAAATAGTCTTTAGATTTACCGCGCCATTACAAAAGGGCCTTTCTTCGCAGTGATTGTTCCTATTTCTTTGTAATTAGAGATCTACCCAAGAAAGTTGTCCACTACATACTCATGTTTCCATAGCCAATGAACGGAACTACGTGAGAATCGAGCTAGTAACCACTAACTACAACCGAACATGATACAGATAAGTTCGCGGGACAAAATAGGACACGGATTGCGTGCGAAGCGGGTAACCACATATAGAGATTCCAACACCACAGAGGACTAAATTTCATCCGGGTAAAATCGAGTGGAACATAGTGTTACGCGCTGAAATTCGGGATAAATAAAACTTCCACCGAAGTACAAATTAAAACTCTATTAAACCCTTAGAACACTTAAGGTACACTTTACAAATCGCAATTCACTTCTTCCGCTTCGCTTCAGATGATCCGTTCGCTGTTTCGCGTTCATGTCATCTCTGCAATGCTTTTATAGTAGATACGACACCTCTACAATTATCGAGAACATTCCCGATAGGGCGAGTCGTTTCGATATGTGTTTCCGCTATTTGATAATTAATAGATGGCGTTACACTTCTCGAGCGTTCGCGGTATCACTAGTTCTTTTGATATTCGTTTCTACTATTCGACGACAGATGGCGTTATTCTTACCAGCGTCACAATAGTTTCACTGTCGAACTTTGTGACCTCCTCAACTAGACGCTTATAAATCACAGATGGAGCACCTCAAAGGCGTAAAAACATTGAAACTAATTTTCAAATAACCATTAAAAAGTGTCGCTGTATAAAATGCGTGTATTTTAAAGTATATATTTTTTGTCGAGGAACACAAAATGAAAATCACATTCCTTGGACATTAACTCGAAGTTCAACTCTGTGTAACGGGTATCCCACTCGTCAAACAGAAACGCATGACTGCTTCGTAGCCGTATGGACTCACAATACGCGCTACAATCAGTACTTTATTAAATTTTATTATGATGCAAGTGTTATCATTTTTCAGCTTCTAAATGAAAATTTTAACACAAATAAAACGAAAGTTATTTCAAATTATTTCTAGCGGCTGTAGTATGGCTTCACATTTAAATACCTCTAATATACCTACTACGTTAACTATAGAAGGATAATCCAAGCCATAAGCCGGATAGTTTGTCTGTATTATAAAGGATTGCAAAAAAACACTATGGAGTAGTAACTATGCTAAATAAAGCTAGCTGTTAAACGTATTGTCAATAAATTTTCTTGATAAGCTCGAAAATGACAATCCTCAATAATTTTGTTCTTTAAATTCATCCAAAATATCGCTCTGCCTATCCCAACTCTCCGAATATAAATAAATATGAAAGTTGGAAAAGGATAAAGGTTTTTTGGTGGAAACCGATACCGCATTGAATGTTGATTTGGAAATATTAAGGGCCTTCTTGCGATTCATCTTCAGGGGGCGCTTCCAGGCCAACTTTTGTTATGTACACACAGATATCCGAAGCTGGAAAAGCCTTCGGGCTACCAGTAATCCCTTCATCACAAAAAAAGATTTTAAAGGTACACGCATCTGAATTCATAACCGCGCTAACACCATCCGCCTTCGTGAAAGAATGCCCAAGCTTACCCTAGTCGAGGCGATTAGCCTACCCCACGTGGGGGCTAGGGACCGTCGAGGCGGTTTACCCTGTCTTTGATGACTGGGTGAATCGTGGCGAAGGACGTCTCACCTTTCGTCTGGTGCAGGTGCTGACCGGGCACGGATGCTTCGGGAAGTACCTGCGCCGGATAGGGGCTGAACCGACGACGAGGTGTCACCATTGTGGACACGACCTGGACACGGCGGAGCTTACGCTCGCTGTCTGCCCCGCTTGGGAGGTGCAACGCCGTGTCCTGGTCGCAAAGATAGGACCTGACTTGTCGCTGCTTGGCGTCGTGGCGTCGATGCTTGGTGGCGATGAGTCCTGGAAGGCTATGCTCGACTTCTGCGAGTGCACCATCTCGCAGAAGGAGGCGGCGGGGCGAGTGAGGCAAAGCTCTCCTCACTACGCAGAAACCCGCGGCCGCCGAGCAGGGGGTCGGGACCGGGGTCGTATCCGTGACCTGGCCCCCTAAGAGCTAGGGGTCCCACCCGTTTTGTGCGGGGAGAGAACCAGACGTGGGGTGGCGTGCATTGCACGCTCACCCGCAGTAGGAAGCCGGGTGATGGTAGACCGCGTTCCCCCGACCGCTCTGGGGGAAGGTGTAACGCGGCGCCATCAAGGCAGGCTCTCGGCCCGCTGAACGAGGGAGCCGGTGGTCGTGTCGCTGGCGGCCGCCGGTCCGGCGTCCGTGGGACGGTGGGATGGATGTAATGTGCTCTGCGTCAACCCTGTCCCGCCGTCTCAATAGCCCCGACTGGGCTCCGGCCCGGTCCGAGGTAGGGCGCCGGTTGTGAGCGGCAGGAGTTTTAGTGAGGTTCAACTCCCACATACCCCACCTGCCGCGCGGATGGGGATCCGGCGATTTTCTTCCGTGGAAAAAAAAAAAAAGCTTACCCTAACCGAAGAAAGATTACCGATCAGAGCCCTGGAGTTTGTAATTGTACAGACCGGAGTACGAAACCTCGGCCTTCCAGGTCCTAAGTAGATACCGGAGCTCTTTAATCTCACATGAGGTCGAAATCTTAATTTAATTGGGTAATAGGTATACCCACTCTGGGCCTCAAAAAAATACACATTATATTTAATAATATTTATATTAAATAATAATTATAATATTTAAGATTTTTTTTTAATTTTCGTCACAAAATAATTGCTGTAATACATTCTACATCTTAATTTTGTTAATTACATTAAACAATTTATTATAGTATTGTAATCTTGTCTGGATCGTACATTGTCGCCGCGGAAACCTTAGATAATGCTATTTGCAGAATATTTTACTTGTGTATCACTATTTAAACGAGTATGCGCTAATCTTTATTACAAAACTAGTGATAAGAGCTCTTATAATGTTTGTTTGTAAGTCATCATAGTATCAAACACGTGCTTGTGATGCATTACGAGATATAGTAATTAACAGATTTGATGATCACTAGGTGATTTGAAATTGAATGCTAACGGCAACCTTAGAGGACGAAATGAAAAATTATATTAGTTCAAACATTACGTATACTGTCAAACTCTTCGGGATTCAGTCGTTTTTTGAACTAGGTTGAAAGAGCTAGATGGCAGCACCGTCAGATGAGCGTCAGCCCCCCACGCTTTATTCGGCGGGCTTTATGGTTAACAGAACGTTAAACAAGGAACGCTGGCGCTCTTTGCCGGTCACCGTTGTCGTCGAACCCGTCGCTTGCGACGAAGGGCTCGACGAGTAAATTAACCCACAGACACAGCCCAATGAGTTGCTCGCCGGACTTCTCAGTGGGTCGCGTTTCCGATCCGGTGGTAGATTCTGCGAAGCACGGCTCTTGCTAGGGTTCGTGTTAGCAACGTCGTCAGGTTTGAGCCCCGCGAGCTCACCTACTAGTTAAGGTTACGCTGAAATAGCCTCTCAAGGCTCTCAACTTAGTTAGGAAAAAAAAGAAGGTGCTCTTTGATTATTGACACGCGCGGACTATGCCACCAGGTAGGAGACACTGTATGCCAAAGTTGTAGACAGCTCGATCTCGGATGTTAGTGGTCCTGGACACCAACTAGTAACGATAAAATATTAATGTAAAATATTAAATTGTTACCCATAAGCAGTCATCCGCAAATATATATATGTCGTCGCGCGGCGGCAGGGATGGCTAAGCGTTAGTTTCCGTCATCACTCGTATTTGGTTGAACTCAGTTTATAAAAAAAGTCAATAAAACCTTTTGGACAATAATTATTGAAACTCAACACACACAACTTTCACAATGACAGGGTAAACCGACAGTTTCGTTCCACATATCGACTGACTGACTGCCAGAGACTCACTGACTGAGACGGACGGACCGTCTGATACGGACTGAATGACTGTCTGACACGGAATGCTACGACTCTTTTTTTTTTTCTACCTATGCTGATAGCCTTGAGAGGCTATTTCAGCTTACCCTAGCTTGTGTAGGTGAGCTCACGGGGCTCAAACCGGAGAATTGCTAACACTGACCCTAGCAAGAGCAGTGCTTCACAGAATCTACCACCGGGTCGGAAACGCGACCCACTGAGAAGATCCGGTGAGAAACTCAGTGGGCTGTGTCTGTGGGTTAATTCGCTCGTCGAGCCCTTCGTCGCAAGCGACGGGTTCGACGAGGACGGTGACCGGTGCTTGTAGTGCCTAAAAGCACCGTTAATGGATCAGGAAGATCCGTGATAACATGCTTTGGGCGACGTCGACGGTTTACCATTCGGTCTACAGAATCGGGTATGTAGTTTCCAGCGGCCACGACAAGAGGGTTCTCATGTCGTGCCGTCTTCTCAAAGTGGCGCAGCGATGTCGACTGTAGATACTTACTGACGGGGTCGAGCTCCAGGGCATCGTGGAGATCCACATTCCTCTGGAACCATGGTGCTCCGACGGCTATCCTGCAGAATCGGGAGTGTATAACCTGAAGGGGTCTCAAGTTGGTGCGGGCCGCGTGAGCGTACACTACGCTTGCATACGTCATGACGGGGCGTATGCAAGTTTTGTAGAGAGTTACCTTGTTACGGAGGGACAGTTTGCTTCGTCTACAAAGCATTGGGTAGAGTCGTCCTAGTATAAACGCGGCGCGGTCGCGTACCGTTTTTATGTGGGGACGGAATGTCATGTGACGCCTAGGTATTTGACCTTCGAGGCCCACGGTATGGGCTGGCCAAAGAGAGTGATGGTGCTAACGGCGGAGGTGTTTGCGCGCCTATTAGGGAGTGGGGTGCTCGAAGTGGTATTTGGAGGGCGACCCCTTTTGAATAGCACCGCTGTGCTTTCTGTGGGGTTGATGTCGATTCGCCACTTCCGGAACCACTGTCCCATGGTGGCTACTGCGATCTGGAGTCGCCGATGAAGCAGAAACATCTTTCTACACGAGTAGTAGATAGCCGTGTCGTCGGCGAAGAGCGCTAGATGGGTCTCCGGAGACGGGGTATATCATTGATATACAAACTAAATAATAACGGGGAGAGCGCGGAGCCTTGCGGGACTCCGGCAGTCAGATGACGGGGACGAGAGCGAGTTCCCTCTACTCGATATCGAAACGAACGGATCGACAAGAAGTCTCGTATGATGAGGGCCACGACTCTGTCCACGTACCGCCATTTTATACTGTGGCGTTACGGAGTCTACCCTACATTTTGTGATATTTATCAAAACAACATTTCATCATTTAAAATAATAGTCAAAACAACGTCTTAATATTACTAAAAGTCGTTAACCACGACATATATAAAAATATAGATAGATATGCGTATGCAATAGACTTTACTGGTGGTACCCTGCTTATTTCTGCCGTGAAGCAGTAATGCGTTTCGGTTTGAAGAGTGGGGCAGCCGTTGTAACTATACTTGAGACCTTAGAACTTATATCTCAATGTAGGTGGCGCATTTATGTCTTAAATGTCTATGGGCTTCAGTAACCACTCAACACCAGGTGGGCTGTGAGCTCCTCCACTCATCAAAGCAATAAAAAAAAGATGGAATTTGACATGAAGCTGAATCGCGCCAACAATTATTTCAAGAATTTTTCAACTGTACATATAAGTACTGAACGACATTGTAACTGTCGTTCTAATGAGATAGATAGAACGTCTTGTACAGTCGTTGATACATGTGTTTAGAGCAGTGATTCTCAACCTATTTTTTGTTGCGGCACATATTTAAGGATTTCAAAATTTGGCGGCACACAAAGAAAAAGATAAAAATTATTTACTTACTACCGAATCACATACATTTGCCAATTTTAACGAAAGAAAAGGTGCAGTAACTACTATGCAACACCTTGTGAATCCCAACTATCACTAAAACAACACGTTTTGTACGCAGAAGTGGCAAGTGTGCGCCGACTTGAGACATATTCCTATTGCCATTCACGCCGCTTCATCATAATTTGGCACTAAGAAAAACCGCGTTGCAAAGCAAATAATAAAATAATTAACTTTTTTGTGGATTTAAATATATATTCATGTTAAAAATATTTTTCTTTTTAAATGATATAATTTATATAATAATATTATATATAATAATAATATATTATATAATAATATTAACATTATTATATATTTGCAAAATTTGGCGGCACACTTTTGAAATTTGGAGGCACACAAAAGTGCCGCGGCACAGTGGTTGAGAATCACTGGTTTAGAGCAATTCTAAACATGAAGTTTGTATAACTATTTTTTTTTATTCTGAAATAGAATTATAATTTTGACAACAGTCATTGTAAGTCAATCAACAATTCAGGTCGTACGTGCACGTGTTGTAACTACATTAAAATAAAATAAAAATAACCTTCTCTCTGAATATATCGAATTATTGAAGCGACCAGCACAAATTACAGTCCACGCTCTACACAACATGGACTAAGCTGTCTTTATTTATTTCAACAACAAACTAGATCGGACGTGACAAATAATTAAACACTGCGTTTTCCGTAATAAAAGTATTGTTGTTTCTGTGACTGACAGATTCGTAAATAAATAAAAAAAATCTAGAAAAAAAAAGTAGTCTTTTAATCTTTTTGTTATCTTAAATTGTTCAAAAAATATATCGATATGATGTATTCAAATTCAAATTCAAATTCAAATTCAAAATCATTTATTTCAACTTGGATGCCATCAAAAACACACTTGTTGAATGTCAAAATGTAAAAGAAAATGCTAACTCTACCACCGGTTCCAAAAAAAGCCACAGTCCTGAGAAGAACCGGCGAAACAAACTCAGCGGGCTTTTTTTTTTTTTTTTGTATTTTCTCAACTATTTTTTTTTTTTTTTTAAACAAGAAAACATATTACAGTATACGATAAAACAAGTCAAAAAAATACAATTCAAATAAATAATAATAATAATGAAAAATGAAAAATGAAAAGGCCAGGAGCGAACGCCTCATTCCCACGTAGTGCCATCTAGTAAAAAATCCTTAACTTTATAATATGCCTTGTTGCACAAACGTTCCTTGACAGTTTTCTTAAATTTATGAACAGGTAGTAGTTGAACGTTTTCGTATCGACGAAGTGTGGAAGGAGGAAATATTAAAAAAAAAACCCACGCATTTGGATACAATTATATGTAATAATAATATAAAAATTAGCAAACAAAAATTTTGATGAGTCACCACAAACAATCATTATGGTAAACACAGATTTCGAAACGTTTACAAAGCAAACAACTCGTCATTAAGGAAGTTGATCATTCGTCTCGTATTTTATATAGTATCTGCAGTCCACAACCTATTTTCAAAGTATTTCTAATTGCTTTTTTTCCCATGTACGGCTGATGACGTTACGGTGTCTTTACAGGGATTTCCCTTTGAGGATACATTCATCCGTATCTAAGGGAAGGGATAAGTATTAGAATGTGCGACGTTGTTTTTTTTATAGCATAGATAGATGGTCGAGCTCACAGTCGGTCTTCAAAGGCCTCATTATAGTTACAACGGCTGCCCCACCCTTCAAACCGAAACGCATTACTGCTTCAGGATGGTGGTACCTACTCGTGCGGACTCACAAGTACGTATTTCATAAGAAAAATTGGTTCCTGTCTGCGGGATTCGAACACCGTTGCATTGCTAAATACGAATGCATTGGACGTCTTATCCTTTAGGCCAAGACGACTTCAAGGTTCAAGTGTTAGAGACCATTTAACGACTGAAAACCCCTCATAGCTAGTCGAATGAACATCGACTAGCTATGAATGTGCTTTCAAGGATCCGTCAGTGCATACATAGTAGCGTCGACGTTTAACAGTGACCTGAATTAACAGTTTTTTTTTTTTTGTTGCTTAGATGGGTGGACGAGCTCACAGCCCACCTTGTGTTAAGTGGTTACTGGAGCCCATAGACATCCACAACGTAAATGCGCCACCCACCTTGAGATACAAGTTCTAAGGTCTCAAGTATACTTACACTAGTGGTCCCGCTGTAGTCGAAATTCGACTATAATTAATTGAAATTATACATAACTTTGAACATTATTAAGGCTCTATTGTCAAATACTATCATACTTTTATAATCACAGATTTCGCCAATACTACACTATAGACAAACATTAATATAGATAAACAATATTAATCTACTCTCATTTTGACTTATTATATAAGTCTATGTTTTGACCACAGACTTTAATGCAATGACAAAAGTTTGACAGTAGTCAAATTGTATTTATATATGGGTGTGTGTCAAATACATGGCAGTGTGTGTAATGTTTTTATTTAATGAATTAATCTATTATTAATGCATATTTTTTTTAAAATATTAGCATTCTGTACTCCTTCTCTATATTCTCTATAAGTGTGGGAAATCCTCCGTCCACGCAATTTTCGTAAAAAGGGGTGCAAAGTTTTTGCTTCACGTATTAATAAATAGATTTACGAAGGACCAGCGGAAAGGGTTACCGCGAGTACGTTTTTGTGGTTGAGAGAGCACAAGAACAAGCTCGCTTGCCTCTCCTAAGACTTTACCCCAAGGAAACTAGATGTCGGCTCTCTGCCCAGCCTTTACTACTCGACGGCGAAACGTGCGAGTTAGGACTCTTGATAGGATAGACGATCTCACAGTCCATCTGGCATTAACACCGTTAATATCACCGCAACCCTAAGGCACAAAGCCAAAGATTCAGTTGCATTGTAAATACATCCCGAACTACGATTAAAATACTAATATTCTTATCATCGACCAGTTTTAATTACATAAAAATCAGGTTAATGAATTTCTTATCATAAAACAATTAACCTATGTTATATAACGTATTTATTTTGTGTCATATAATCTGGATTAAGACGACAATTTTAAGCTTGTTATCGCAGTGTATCTGATCCTGGCTTATCCCTGTGCTTTGTTTGATTCGAAGTAGAAAATTTATGACACGACCTGTAAAAAACCACAAGAGGAAATTAGAAGGAAATATTTTTACGTCTGCCTTTTATTAGGACGACTTCTGGACTTCGGGTAAGTCTGGCCTTAAAGGTCGCAAGCAGTGGGTAAGTTGAATTACCTAGCCTCCCTCCGCAACCTGAGAGAGAGAGAGAGGGAGTATTCTATATTGTGCACCAAAAAACAAATAAACAGTGCGATACATTAAACACATAAAAAGTACAATTGGCGGTCTTATCGCTAAGAGCGATTTCTTCCAGACAACCATCAGGTGGACAAGAATCATTTGGAAACGAACTACGCGCGGCTGACTACGGCTGACAAATCGACGAATATCGTCGCCACGACCTCCCGCCCTCTCAGTACGATTTATGTCTAGAATTAATTACACTTTCATTGCTGCTATGCGTTTGAATCTGTAGTTCTCATAAACTGGTGGTTGGGCGTATTTTGAACTCCTACGGTCATGTAACACCTTTCTGCCTATTCCTGCCGCAATGCACTCATCCATTACCGGTTTTTATGGTGAAAAAACTGCCATAAAATGTAATTAAGTCTTCAATCTTGTCTCATGGTAGGTGTTGTTGGCATTAATATTGGATGTGGTTGGGTACCGTAAGTAATTTACTACACCGGTTGAGTATGATCTCGTTAACTCGTCTAAGTAATATAAAATAAATAAATAAATAAATAAATAAACCAGTAGGTACGACCTTCCACTATTTAGATGACTGACTTAGCAACGTAACAAAATTTGGGAGTTTAATTATTCTAAAAACACACTCGCCTAAATGTTCCACGATATTCATGTTTTTACTACTAATAGATTTTGGGTTAACTCATTTTATATTCGGAATTTAAAAAAAAAACAATTCCGCCCACATTACTTTAGTTGTCCCTTCGAATGATTGTCAAAATTATATGCTTGAAACAACATTTAGTATAGATTCAACTCGGTCTATTGTTAGTGGTTAATGTCAATATTATTCATATCCTGAATGAATGTTTTTAACTATACGAGTACTATTTAGAATATGTGCCCTCTATTATTGTATATAATAACTAGCTGACCCGGCAAACATTGTTTTGCCATATATAAAATTTCTAGGGAATTCCTAGTGTAGAAAAAAAAAACTAACTTATTGTAAGTGTGTAAGGATGTGGTAAATGAGTGAAAGAGGTATGTAGTGCTGTGAACGATGAGGGAGTATATAATAAAAATAACAAAACCTCATTCAACCACATAATACCTCATTATAACAAAAAAAAAAGTCCAAATAATAAAAAAATATGTTAGGGGTGGACAACCCTAATCACTTAGGGGTATGAAAAATAGATAGTAGCCGATTCTCAGGCTTACTGAATATGCATAAAAAATTTCGAATCGGTCAAGCGGTTTCGGAGGAGTATGGGAACGAACATTGTGACACGAGAATTTTATATATTAGAAGATATGCTTTTGTTATAAAACGATCTGTTAAGGTGCTTAATTTGACACTTAAAACAATCTTGCTTAATAGATAAATACATATAAACGGCTGCCGCACCCTTCAAGCCGAAACGCATTATAGCTTCACGACAGAAATAGGCAGCGTGGTGAGAAGCATCCGCGGGGACTCATAAGACGTCCTGCCACCAGTAGTATTTGTTACTTGTTAAGTTGTATTTATTGGGTTTTACTGGAAAAAGCACATAGACTATTATGTTCATACAACGTTTTATTGAATAGTAATAAGTATACCATGAAGCCATAAAAGAGATGATCATTTTCAGAAAAGAAGACACAGTTCCGATAGGCAGCGGCTTGGCTCTGCCCCTGGCATTATTGAAGTCCATGGGCGACGGTCCCCACTCACTATCAGGTGGGCCGTATGCTCGTCTGCCTACAAGGGCAATAAAAAAAAGTCGGAACCGTCAATCAACTATTACATAGTTTATGGTTTAATTATGGCAGCAATTTGACCATGTCCCTTTCTTATGAGTGGAAATAAATCGCCGGACGCTTCTCCTACTTCAAAGTGGGACGTCTTAAACAGAATTCCTAGCAAATATAAAAGCTGGAAGCTGAAGTGGCTGAAAATCATTCGTGACTCGTGAGCGAGTCAGGCATGTCAATGGGTGACGCCAAATACTCACAACTAAGTCGGCTGTATTCGATCCTTCATATAACACATGGTATCATAATGGACAGAATACATTGTATCATTATGGACAGCCTACTGAGTTTCTCGCCGAATCTTCTCAGTGAGTCGCGTTTCCAATTTGGTAGTAGATTCTGTTAAGCACTACCCTTGCTAGGGACAGCAGTGTTAGCAACACTCCGGTCTGAGAACCGTGAGCTCACCTACACGTCAAGGAGAAGCTGAAATAGCCTCTCAAGGCTATCAGCATAGGTAGGAATAAAATAAAAATAAAAAGTATCTTAATAATAGTATAATACAATAGTATCAACTACTTGCTAGCAATCGATTTCCCCCGAGGGGACATAAAAAAAAACAAATTCGAGATCATTCTAATATTATACGGGAAAATACCGCTGTTTTAATGCCACCTAATAAAGTTATCAGAACGTTTTTATTTTATTTTTCTCTTTTTTATTTATTGCTCAGATGTGTGGACGCGCTCACGGCCCACCTGCTGTTAAGTGGTTACTGGAGCGCATAGACATCTACAACGTAAATGCCGCCGCTCACCTTGAGATATAAGTTCTAAGGTCTCAGTATAGTTACAACGGCTGCCCCGCCCTTCAAACCGAAACGCATTCATTTCGTAGTTTGCTAATTTAAAGAATAAGACGTCCGGTGCATTCGTATCGAGCGATGCACCGGTGTTCGAATCCCGCAGGCAGGTACCAATTTTTCTAATGAAATACGTACTCAACAAATGTTCACGATCGACTTCCACGGTGAAGGAATAACATCGTGCAATAAAAATGAAACCCGCAAAATTATAATTTGCGTAATTACTGGTGGTAGGACCTCTTGTGAGTCCGCACGGGTGGGTACCACCGCCCCGCCTGTTTCTGCCGTGAAGCAGTGATGCGTTTCGGTTTGAAGGGTGGGGCAGCCGTTGTGACTATACTGAGACCTTAGAACTATATCTCAAGGTGTGTGGCGCATTTACCTTGTAGATGTCTATGGGTTCCAGTAACCACTTAACACCAGGTGGGCTGTGAGCTTGTCCACACATCTAAGCAACAACAAAAAAAAAAAAAAGGCAACAACAAATCATTGCACCTTTATTAGATTCAATTTCTTGTTGTTTATGGTGGTTTCTATGTTTCCGTTCTCGTCTATGAGTCGTATGAAGGGAGTCCATTACGGAGGTTTATCATCGGTTCGGGTTATCGCAACATTCTGATACGGTATCAATGCGAATCGATATGTTGTACTCAGTTTCGCGAATACATTCAACCGTGGTTTGTACTCACTTCAACGAAAGAGCTAAATGTATTTGTGATTTGTTAGCAATATCGTTGAGAGGAATATAAATTTATGACCTCAATTACCACCAACTCTCAAAGTGAGGCTCGTTAGTATTGTTAGATTAAACCGTTTTGGGTTGCCTTTAAAGGCGTATGAGACACCCGCCCTGGTGTTAAATGCTCGCCGTCGCTGATGATGCAAACTAATTGCCAGTGACAAATCTGGACCTGACACTGAGGAACTTATTTGTAGAACATATGATAATGTTCAGGATGTTTTTAACGAACTCATATTATGCGCAGCAATCAGTTACAATTTTATAAAATATCGCGATTTTAGGCTTAATTAGTCAACTGAGTTCCAAAAAAACTGAATCCTTATAATTTCGTCATGTCTTATCCTTTTTTTTTTGGTTAGGAGGAAATCGCCGAACTTCGGCCCTCCACTGGGAATGGAGGGTCGAACTAACTAAAACCTTCTGTCGCTCAACAACCCACATTCAAACCTCGCATGAGACGGAACTCATGAAAAGACAAAGGGGGAAAAGTGAAGCATTTAATGCGGAGCACATCTCTCCCATCATCCTCCCCCTCGGGACGCCGAACCGGCGATCGTCGGCGTCACGACCACCAGCCCTCTCAGTCGGAAGGCTATCCGAAGCCCGCCTAGATGGCACCGGTTAGGGTAAGAGGAGGGTAAACGAAAGAGTTAGGAGGCCATTCGAGCTTCCGAGCCTCCGACTCGACAGCGAAGTCTTGGTGCGCACCGATACCTCCTTCTACAAGCTGGCTAAATCATAAAGTCAAGTATCGCTTGGCACGATCCGTCGCCAACGAGTACCACAAAACCGACGCTTGACGAGTCAAGTACCGATTTGTGCGAGGAGAAGACATTATAAACACTGTTAATATCATACAACTATAATAAAACTATATATCATTACTGTCAGAGCATTTCGAAGGCCTATATGGTTGAGTATCACCGTGACAATCGTACACTGCGCTCCCGTTTGGTACGTAATTCACCTCATCTTTTAAATTAATAAAAACGACTTATGGAACGAAGTTCCTAATGGGACGATGCGGAGGGGTACCCTAACCGGGAATAAACGTCCGTAACGTAAGATTTTTATTAGTAATGCACACAGTGTATGACTTAACTTTGTAATAACGTACAAAAAAATAACATATTTTTTTATCATTCATTGACCACGATCTCAGAGCCTTCGTTTGCGCAATACACTAACTCTTATGCAAACAACCGTGAATGACGTGTACCACAATAAGTTCGCACGTTACCGAACGACCGTGGGTTGTTGCGAAGCCTCCAGTTTTATTTTCTTTATACCTCGAATAGAACCTAAAATTATTATTTTTTTGTTTTCTTTATAGACAAACCAACATACAACCCATTAGCTGGTGAGCGTAATTCAATGCCGCTGCCTACCGCTTCTTTTTAAATTACATATATTTATTTACATTCATGATTATTAACTATAATGAGAAATTGATAACACGTTGCTAGACGTACAATGGGCTTAAACACGAAACTCTTCGAAAACATTCGTGTTTTTAAAAACTACACTCCGATACTTACTCGAGTCTCTTTTCATAGCTTACGTTAGCAGTTAGTCATAAGTGTTATTTGTCATTCGTCACATAAGCCCAAACCATTGACAAGAAAATATAGAATGGGGCTGCCAGCAGCGAGCTAGAGCGGTCCACAATCACTCCGATGTTCCCTAAAATCCTGACTTTTGTATCACGACACAATGCTTCATTTAGTTAGAAAAGAAGTGATATAAATAAATTAGACAGATAGAAATAATAAAAAAAACACGAATTAAAATTAAAACATTAATAAATAAAAAGCAAACCTTTTAATAGGAAACGTTTTTCAAAATGACATCACGAATTTTTTAAACCTTTTTTCAAATAAAAAACACACACACACACACAGAACAAAAGCCACTGCACAAATCGCAAGAAATTCAGACACACATTTCACAGCGCGAAGTTTTATACATTCGTTGTAAAATTCCTTAACAGGCGTGTGTCTCATCGCCTGTTCGCGGCAGACTGAAGGACTGAAGTTCATAGCTGACCGCAACTCAGTGATACTGAACGCACCTAATACTTAGTACATGTACGTACTACCGACACTACAGACGGTATGTATATATACCGTACAGAGTACTGAACGCGATTAACGGTGACTGTTTCGTAAATAAAGGCGAAGTTATTTGTGAATATTCGGGCCGTCGCTACCGCAAGTTACAAGCTAAATACAAGGCACCGCTCGCTCATATACTTTTCGAAGTATCTAATGTATTTTAATACGCTTTTTTTTTTTTTTAATTAGCTTCAGACGTATGTATGTTAGTATGCAACGTAATCTTTGAACATGATTTTGACCCCCTTCAAAACGTCGGATTAACTCGAAATTTGGCATACTTATAAAGGACCGAAATTGAAAAAATTGAAATTCAACTATAAAAATGAAAAATAAATAATCGTTTAAAAAAAACAAAAAAATACTCTTTTATAGAAAATTCAAATAATTCAAATCCTATAATAATAATCCAAAAAATCCTAATTTTTTTACAATAAAATTATTTTTTTTAGACTATTTTTAATTCTAATTTATTAAAATTTATTTTCAATTTTTTTGTGGGATTTTCTATAAAAGCGTATTTCTTTAGTTTTTTTAAACTATAATTTTTTACTATAGTAAGCAGACACACGCGTTTTTCATTTGTAACGATTTGACCACTCGAATAAAGTTTCCATACTCAGAAGAACTCAAAAATACTCAGAGATTTTCCAAATAGATGTACATACATGACTTCTTCTTCTTCTTCTGAGTCGGTCTCTTCATTGCTGCAGGTCGTGTCTAGTTTAAAGTGTTGATCACTCGATGCACTTTGCTTCCACATGAGCAGAGCCAAGCCGCTGCCTACCGCTTAATACTCTCCACAAGCCTCGTTTGAAGAAGGACATGTCATAGCGCTCGGGAAACACCGTGGAGGGGAGCTCATTCCATAGCTAGATGGTACGTGGCAAAAAAGATCCAAAATATCTTCTAATCTAATATCTTCTTCTCCGTCACTTTTCCTTCGCTAATTCCGCCTGCCTTACAACCTTACTTAAACAAGCGATAGAGCGTCCAAATAGTCATCACTAAGATCCTGCTTACTTCTGCCGAGAAGCATTAGTATTGAGATGTCAAGATGGAACGTACAAAAAATATTTTATTTACTTATTTATTGCTAAGATGATTGAGGTACACGACCCGTCTGTTCTTAAGTAGTTACTGGAGATAGACATTAAGTTACTGCGGTCACCTACCTTCAGGCATCAGTTCTAAGTCTCAGTTTCACAGCAAAACGGCTGCTCCATCCTTCAAACCGAAATACCTTACTGCTTTACGACAGAAATAGGCAGGGTGGTTGTACCTACCCGTACGGACTAACAAGACGTCCTACCACCAGTAAAGCTCAAATATAATAACTAGGTCGTTTAATGTTTAGTGTACTTGACTGACTTGACTTTATTAAAACAACTGTAGTGTGCTTTAGACTTTAATAAAACCACTGAATGAAATCGCGAGAACTTCAAACCCTAATTAATTGTATTAGCAGACTTGTACGCTTGGTTTAATCCTTCTTTAATTGCGAATTATTAAACTAGTAATTGAAAAACTACTTACTCTTCAATATTTTATTTAAAAAAATGTTTAAAGACCTTTATTGATTGGCGCCTCTAGATTAGCAGACTGTTCGTCTAATAATTAGGAAGATTCAGTATATTTTATGGTACCGGGAGCGTGGGGCGTCTTCCAGCTAGGTAGACCGACGACTTGGTGCGCACGGCGGGAAGTCGTTGGATGTGGAGGGCGGAGGACCGCATTATGTGGAAGACATTGGGGAAGGCCTAGGTTCAGCAGTGGGCAGATAAAGGCTGATGATGATGATGATGAGTATATTTTATAGTGAATGTCCCATTCTAGAGGAGTATTCGCAACGGAAATATACAGAATACCACCGGGAAGGAAATATCACTAATCCGTGCGAAAGCACAATACGTCTACCAACAATATTTTAAAGTTTTTCATTATTTGAACAGCTAATGGTAGGGCATACTGCAGGTTCTCATAGATGGTTCCGCCGTCTTTCCTATTTCTATCGTGATGCTATCGAATGTTCCAGTTGGAAAGATTGTCGAGCTGTTTTACTAATTCTGACAAAAATGTGTTTAACAATAATCGCTTAACATCAGATGTGCCATGCACCTGTCTATCGTATAGTCTCGTTTTTGTTTTCCGCCAGTCAAAGGCATGATAAAAACTACAACAATTCTAATTATGACTGCATCTCTATTTTTAATTAGTAAACGCGAGATAACACGATTGAGGTCATTCTTAATTATCATCGGTCTTACTTATTATAATTTAGTATTGAGTAAATTCTGTCTATTTACAGAGATCATTAAAAAACCAATAAACAGTACGTGGCAGGTGTTGTTTATTGTTTCGGGGTTTCCCTGGAATTTCGATATTTCCATCTTGAAACATGTTTTGAACAATGTCAACGGAGATAGTGAAGTTATTCAACTAAGAAACTTACATCTCAAGGTTGTACTTTTTTATTAAAAATAATATTATTTCGCTATTACTTTCAGAAAACATCTTCTAGTATCCCCAGAGAAACGTTAGGCTCTTTTTTATAAATGTATTCTAGAATTAATTTCTTATATTAAAATAACAAAATTCAACAAGGCAAGAGGAATTGTTCTAGGAAAATGTAATTGAAACATTACTTTTAGTATTAAAAATCGGTGCTAATGGGAAAAACCCTTCCAATTCCAGATATCCCAATATTAAACTATAAAATAAATATCGTGCCATTAAATTTTTGGGGTTAGATTTATATTAAATATAATAAACAACAGTGTATTGTGATTTTAATGTATATTAATTTGAGAACACTACATTTTTTTTGCTTAGCCATTTGAATCGTTTGGAACCTCTGGGTCTGCGGAGGGACTTCGGTTCCCTCTGTATTTTGTACCGTATGTTCCATGGGGAGTGCTCTGAGGAATTGTTCGAGATGATACCGGCATCTCGTTTTTACCATCGCACCGCCCGCCACCGGAGTAGAGTTCATCCATACTACCTGGAGCCACTGCGGTCATCCACAGTGCGTTTCCAGAGGTCTTTTTAGCGCTATGACATGTCCTTCTTCAAACGAGGCTTGTGGAGAGTATTAAGCGGTAGGCAGCGGCTTGGCTCTGCCCCTGGCATTGCTGAAGTCCATGGGCGACGGTAACAACTCACCATCAGGTGGGCCGTATGCTCGTCTGCCTACAAAGGCAATAAAAAAAAGTTGCAAAGCAAAAGGGTTTACTATTTTAGTAGTGTTATCACAGACGATGTCACAGATTTTTTAATTTCTCGGTTAATATTTTGAAGTTTGATCTAATTGAAGGATAATAAGACGATCTGTGTATTCTCATCAGGCGATGTTCAATTACAACCTAAGGCAAGTGAATTTTTTTCTAATGCTAATGCTAAAGAAAAATGCAAAGGGCTAAAGCCCACGTAATGGTGGAGTTATCACAGCTGCCCATGGTTTTAACTGGTGTTAGGACCTCTTGTGAGTCCGCGCGGGTAGGTACCACCGCCCTGCCTATTTCTGCCGTGAAGCAGTAATGCGTTTCGGTTTGAAGGGTGGGGCAGCCGTTGTAACTATACTGAGATCTTAGAACTTATATCTCAAGGTGGGTGGCGCATTTGCGTTGTAGATGTCCATGGGCTCCAGTAACCACTTAACACCAGGTGGGCTGTGAGCTCGTCCACCAATATAAGCAATAAAAAAAAAGCTCCAATAGCAGACACTTCGTAGACTCGAAATCGCGCCCTCAGATTTGGCACGGCTCAAAGACATGTATTATCAGACGAAAATCCTCTGATTCAACAAAAGATTCTGTTGAAAAGATTGAATACGTTTCGAGTGGGATTGATGCGCCTTTAAGTGGAAGTCAAGTGTTTGAAGGGTTCTTCTAATATTGGCATTTCGTACGACCCACAGAGTCAAAGTTTGTTTTACGTTAAAATACCTACATTTCGATGAAGATGCATGGATAAAACTGTGACAACGTCCGGTAATGAGATCACCGACGCAGACATAGTGAACAGCTCCAGTATAGCCATGACCACTCTGGCAAAAACCCTGGACTAAAAGAAGAAAATACTTACATTCCTACCAACTATCTACACGCCTACATTCCTACCACATATCTACAGCTGTATGTATGTAGGTACCTGCTGCTGGGGCAGGCGTTGTTTTATAAAACTGAGACTTAGAAATCGTGTCTTAAGTTGGGTGGCGGCATTTACACTGTTGATGTCTATGGGCTCCGATAACCACTAAACAACATTAACTCTTCTTCTTCTTCTTCCTAGCGTTTTACCGGTCTAGTGCCAGGATCCGCTTTCCTAATTTCATCCAATAATCTAAGCAATAAAAAAAAGATTAACCTAATATTCTACCTAATATTTCTGCCACGAAGCAATGGCGGTGGTGGCATTTAGGGTCGAAATATTCTAGAGCAATAAAAAATATTTGATTACCAATAAATAATAAAATCATAATATTGTTACGCGCTGGGGTCCAAGATAAATAAAATTCTACCGAATTACAAGTTAACACTGTATTCAACACCAAGAACACTTAAAACACTTCACAAAAACTTTAAAATTCTCAATTCGCTTCTTCCGCTTCGCTTCAGGTGATCCGTTTGCTGTTTCGCTTCGAGTAGTTCCGATTACTGACTGACTGCGTACCATCTCTGCAACGCTTTTATAGTCAAGACAAAATCTACAAGACTAGACAAGACTAGAATCGTCGAGAATATTCCACAAAAGGCGAGTATTGTGTGTTTCTACTATCTGGCAATAGATGGCGTTGTACTTCTCGGGCGTTCTAGATGCTGCTAGATCTTTTGTTCGATTAATCGGCGATAGATGGTGTTACTCTTACCGGCGTAAGAATATTGTGCAAATTTTCGTACATTCGTAATAAATTCGTCACAAGAACATTCGTTATAATAAACTCAACAATACAAAAAATGTAAGCAAAGATGGAATACTAGAAGGAGCTTGTACATTTACATGAGATGGGAATTGAGTTAAGGGTAAAACAGATTTTCGGTTTTTATATTATTTTTATTACGCTACGTTCACAGCCCATCTGTCGTTGAGTGTCTCAGCATTAATTACAATATCCATGTAGATGCGAGTATTTTCTCGCTCTTTCTCTATTTCAGCAGAGCTTAAATTTTGAGTATTTAGTCTTGTGACGCCACCTTTGTAGGAAACTCTTCAAGCCTCCACGAAGGTTCAAATCGAAGTTGAATTTAAATTTATAAAAAATTACATTTTTTATCTCTGCCATTTTTTCTATCATATCTTCTTGAATGATTTGTGGAAGTCCAGAGAAGGGTTAAAAGGTAGATAAATATGAAAATGCTCGAAATTAAATAATAATAACAATTTTGTTTTTCCTTTGATGTGTTCCCCGTCGAACCGATTCCTTTTGTTTGTTTTAAGTTTATTTTATGCAAAAGCTTAGGTCTTTTATTTATCGATTGAGGCACTACGAAATCTGCCGGGTCAGCTAGTTAATAATAAATAAGGCCGTCTCTCATCTACTATGTATCATTGTTACGACTTCATTAATAATAAGTGCCGCAGTGAAGATGCCCTCACGAATCCTTCGTTGAAGTACGAACTGGAGACCACATCATGATCAAGTCACAAACTTTTACTAAGTTTATCGCTAACTAGTCAGTACCGCCTGACAGTCACAATATGATAATTCTGATGTCGAGATATTCAGCTTTTGTTTTTCTTTTTATTAAAGACTATCAAATGACCAGATAATTTGCTTTTTTGTCAACTAGCCCCAGCTGTGTATACGGATCCCATGAACTGCATCTCGGACCAGCGCTTCTATACTCGAGAGCTCAAAAATAAAACAAGGCTTTCTAGCACCTCTCTCAAACGTATCCTATAGAACTTCAGACACATTGCTAGGAAAGACGTCGTCAAGGCCTTAAGGATAAGACGTCCGGTGCATTCGTGTTGAGCGATGCACCAGTGTTCGAATCCCAGGCGGGTACCAATTTTTCTAATGAAATACGTACTCAACAAATGTTCACGATTGACTTCCACGGTGAAGGAATAACATCGTGTAATAAAAATGAAACCCGCAAAATTATAATTTCCGTAATTACTGGTGGTAGGAGCTCTTGTGAGTCCGCGTGTAGGTACCACCACCCTGCCTATTTCTGCCGTAAAGCAGTAATGCGTTTCGGTTTGAAGGGTGGGGCAGCTGTTGTAACTATACTAACATCTTAGAACTTATATCTCAACGTGGGTGGCGCATTTACGTTGTAGATGTCTATGGGTTCCAGTAACCACTTAAAACCAGATGGACTATGAGCTCGTCCACACATCTAAGCAATAAAAAAAGAAAAAAAAGAAAGAAGGAGACGATCATGAAAAACTGGTGATTATTAGCAAAGTGGCAGCTTAGTCCGTTGGTCTGACCAGTTCTTCCGCAGCACCCTTGATTCCACGGTCTACGATGCTCTCAGAGTAGCCGAAGACAGAACGAGATAGCACAACATCGTGAAGACAAAGTCACGACTCTAAGACATGAGGAAACCGATTGGAGAAGATTTTCTCATTGCTGGTTGGACAACTCGCACTTATGAGAGAGTGCGTCACGCCTCTAACAAGATTCCTTAAAAGCAATGTGAAATGAAAGAACAATATTGGATTTGATAATGTATTTTTCGATTACACGTCACTCCATACACCGTCTACATCTAATATGAATCATAATACATCTTATTGGGTTTCGCGCTCAAAGATTGCTAATCCTTCGTTAGATAACAAAATACAACCTGGAATATTAATAAATAAAATAAATAAAAATCATTTAATTCAGACCATTATAACTCCATATGTTGTTAGTAGAGTAATACTTAAAACTATGTTAGTAAAGTTAAAATTTAAATAAAAATTAGCAAAATTATTAAAACATTTAAACGTTTAATTCATAAATCTGATTTATATATTCTGATAATTCATAATTCATACAATCAAGCCGTATTTATTTAGAAACATCATATAAAATGCTCACACACATTTGCTGATGCAACTCTCGCATTTCCGGTTGCACTTTGATAGTACTACTGCCGTATATAGTAATAGGCACTATCAATTTTGACTGACTCAATGGTGCAGTAGTTAATTCTCCTGACTATTGCGGCAAGGGTCGTGGGTTCGATTCCCACATCGAGCAAACTTTGTGGCATGAACAGGTTTGTTTGCTCTTTGTCTGGATGTTTCTTATCTATATATATTTAACGTAGTATATTAATATGTATGTCAGACTTCGGTACCCATAACTTAGGGAATTCTAAATTCGGGTCGGATAACCGTGCGTGATTAGTTCTAAGTTATTATTATTAGGTACGTATGCCTTATTCTACCAGGAAGCCTTACCACGATTACAAACAATTGTACAAAGCCTCATCGTGGATGTAATTCGTGAAGATGTGTTAAATACGTATTTAATTAAAGAAACCTACCTTCCTTAAACCTTAGCCTTAACCTACCTTCATTAAAGATACCTGTTAGCGGGATGCAGAGCACTGGCATAGTTGAATCGCTCGATATGAATACACCGGGTTTTTATCCTTTAAGCCACGACGTATTTAGTTCTTCAACTTCAACTTGGTCCTTCGCCTCATTATACCTTTGGGCTGGCGTGATCTTAACGAACGGTTATTAAGCTATTCTGCCTAAAAACTAAATCGAAAGACGTATCGCCAATTGGATGAAAAAAATACTAAACAGTAAAAGAAAGGTCGTTATGGTGGACAATAACGTTCGTTATACTACTGGCTTTAATATAAGAAATAGTTACTTATAATATAACAATAGCAGATGGTAGGGCCATATTGTCCCGTATTATATTGCCCAAATCCTGGTAACAATGGCTTGCCAGAATACATTAATACAAAAACTTTCTGTTCACCTTTCATAATGATAATCGGTGACTCTTGGCAGTGCAGCCGTGGTCATGTGGCATCCTTGTTTATTATATACTAGTTTTTGCCCGCGACTTCGTCCGCGTAGAATAGTTACTTTGGCGTATATCTACATATAGCGTAAGCTCTCAAAAGGGAAAAATACCCCGATTTTGAAACATTCTTTATTGGTACTCCACTTGGCCCTATTGGTCTTATAGTGATGTTATATAGAATATAGCCTACAGCCTTCCTCAATAAATGAGCTATCTGACACTGAAACAATTTTTCAAATCGAGCCAGTAGTTCCTGAGATTAGCGCGTTCAAACAAACAAACTCTTCAGCTTTATAATATTAGTATAGATAGCCTTGACAGCTGTTCTCCACAATACTCGAACTGAGGCTTGGCGCACGCACTCGTTAAGTGGGGTTTTGATAAGGTTATTCACTTGATCAGTCTACCTTAATCTTAAAGTGAATAGCAGCATAAACTCTCTGATGTCTATAACGTTCCGTACTTAAGTAATACCAAATAGAAGTCGTCCACTCATTACTGCATTTCGAAAATAATAACCAAACCTTAAATAATCGATGACTTAGCAGAAATTTGCGGGATATTGACCGGCCCAACACCGATACATAAAGCAATAAGTACAGCAGGTTGGTTGCATGAATCTTGAACAAAATCTACACCCCGATAATTCATTTGCATCACCCTAACCCTCGCAGTTTCTCCTTCAATTCGCATCAAAAGCAATCGATCCGTGTATATGAACGTTTCTAATGGAAATTAGGTCTAGAGACCAATTGTTTACCTTCTGCACGTGCAAGAAATACCAATTCTAACATTTTTTAAACATCTTTCCCGTTTGTTTGTTCAGGATATTTGGGGAATCTTGAAAAATTTGTATACTTTTAGACAAAAGGGTTGTATTGTGTTTTACTGTGGCGGGTAGCCATCATACAACGCAAGATATTTGACAGATGCCTGAATCTCGCTTACGACATTTTCAAGACAAGCTTGCATATATACAAGTTCCGAACAACAACATTTGGACCGTCGGACTACCGAGCAATATCACCCGCTCGGTGGAAGATCTTTCCTTTCGTCGTATATTCCTACATTTACTACAGTCGATTGGCATGTTTGATGCTACTTTTAATCTATTTCGAAAGCTCACAGAAATTACCAAATGCGTGGCGTTGGCAAATTCTCTCAGGTTCAGCCCGTGAGCTCACCTAACCGTCCGCGGCTGGAATAAGCTTTTACGCTACCAGCGAACAGGGAGGGGGAAAAAAAACAACATAACCAAACGCATCTTAACGTAATTTTACGAAATGGATAATCAAAAATATCTTAACGATATTCCCTTAATGAGGACTATACAACATTCTAATATGGCATTGACGAAATTAAATATATACTCCAAACAAATTACCACACTATGAGACGAGAAGGTACGTACTCACATTTCTTTCTTATCACAGATGATCACAATAGTGATAAAATCATAGCAAAGCCCGCGACAGCATATACTATAAATGCCTGTCGGTAAAAATGAACCAGCTAGTATTGGAATGAACATCAACTTTAAATGAATAGCCTGTAACAATACTTGTATGTTTTCATAGCATTTTATTAATACTAGAGGTCCCGCAGTAGTCGAAATTCGACTATAATTAATTGGAATTGTAAGTTTGTACACTTCTATAATAATAAATTGTATTTTATACTTCTATAATCATAAATTTCGCCAAGACTACACTATAAAAAATATTAACAAAGGCAAACAATATTTAATCTATTCTCAATTTGACAACAGACGCCAAGAACAAAAGTTTGACAATAAATAGTATGCATGTGTGTGTGCGCCAAATACATGCTATGTGTAGTGTGTGTAATGTTTTCTTTATTGATTTAATGTATCTTTTATGCATTATTTAAAAAAAATATTAGCATTGTGCACTTCTTCTCTATATTCTCTATAAGTGTGGAAAATTTCATACTCCTCCGTCCGCGCAATTTTCGTAAAAAGGGATACAAAGTTTTTGCTTCACGTATTAATATATAGATATTCCAAACAAATTACCACACTATGAGACGAGAAGGTACACTTTGTACTCACATTTCTTTCTTATCACAGATGATCACAATAGTGATGAAATCATAGCAAAGCCCGCGACAGCATATACTATAAATGCCCGTCGGTAAAAATGAACCAGCTAGTAGTGGAATAAAAATCAACTTTAAATGAATAGCCTGTAACAATACTTGCATGTTTTCATAGCATTTTATTAATATACACAAACAAGTGGAATAGCCTCTTAGGCAAACAGCAAATATGCAGGGATAAAGAAAAAATCTAATTAGCTTCACAGAGAAGGGGGGCTTTATTTACTTTTACATAAAACTGCTTTGCTGACCTTTCCTATTATTGCCCTCGTAGGCAGACGAACATACGGCCCACCTGACGGTGAGTGGTTACCGTCGCCCATAGACTTCAGCAATACCAGAGGCCGGCCAAGCCGCTGCCTACTGTTAAACTTACGCGACTTATATTTATAAATAGTATGAATGTAAAGCTCTCACATATATGCACCGCCACCCTGCCTATTTCTGTGGCGGTTACGATGCGTTCAAATTCCTATTGCGTAACAAGCGTTATACAATACAACTGAGATTAACTTATCTTTTTTTTATGGTTGAAGGATTACTGGTGGCCCGGAGGCCTCTCCAGTTTCACTAGGACAGGTGGGCGAGCAAAGGCTCAGCCAGGAGAGGTGGGACTTGCTAACAGCTGCCCGAGCGCCTCCGAAGGAGACCTAACAACTCAAGAGCAGCTGCTTCGCGAATGAATCTATTACCGGATCGGAATCGCGACCCGCTGAGAAGATCCGGCGAGAAACTCAGCGGGCTGATGCATGGGTTAGGTTGCACGTCGACGTGTTTGTCGAGTTCGACGAGTACGGTTACCGGGGTCCCTAAGCCTGCTCCTACTGTTAGAGCTGAAGGCGTCATTAACTTATCTATGACTTTACCGGAGCTTTGAATATGAAATGTGACTTGACATTAGCACATCATAAATAATTTGAACGATGATTTAATTTATAATTAACTACTGAATGCAGTGAAGGAGCTATAAACAAATGAAAGAACTCTTGTAGTTTTATTTTTTAATAATTGATTCAAACATATCCCACACATAAATATTAGGTTAAATCCCACCGCGGATTTTACGCCAGTTACGCTAACAGATGGCGTGTGTGAATAGACAAACACACTAAGCACTAAATACCTAATGTGAGGCCTGCGTTCGAAGTTGACAGTATGAGAACATAATGCGTCATTTTACGTGTAGATAAGATTCGGCTACTTGCGTTTTTTTTTTTTTTTTTTTTTTTTATTGCCCTTGTAGGCAGACGAGCATACGGCCCACCTGATGGTGAGTGGTTACCGTCGCCCATGGACTTCAGCAATGCCAGGGGCAGAGCCAAGCCGCTGCCTACCGCAAGCGTCATTGATTATAAACACACAAGGATGCTCAATGAATCGGTACTCAAAGCCGGATCTGAAAGTTTATAGTATCCATAATGATATTTCTGGATTAGTTTTAATGCCCATTTTCTATGGGCGTTTGGGCCCCTAAAAAAGTTGTCGCGTCATGATGGTTTTAACTTATTTTGATAGACAAAGAAATATCGTTTCATATTCAGAAAACTATTTTTATATTCTCACCCAGGTTTAAGAGAAATCTGTTTTTTTCTGCAGCTAAAATTAAGTTGTTATTTATTTTTTTCCAAATCAATAATCGCTTTCATCATTATTTACAGTATTATATAAGTTAATTGTGGTTAATGTTGCTAGAAATAAGCCCTTACGTACATTTTATTATTATTATATCCTCATAATAATAATAAAATGAAATGAAAATCCGGAAGCCGACAACGATATTGTTGTTGTTGTTTTTAAATTCGCCAATAAGCAGGCAAAGAGCGTAGCCTATACAGCCTAGTCTGTCGTAGTTATATTTTTTTATGTCAATAAAAAGCCGGTGTATTTCTTTTTATTGCTTTGGGAGTTTTGACGTTAACTCGATGAATAGCTCATTGAGTGAGCATGAATTTCCGCAGAACTTTTATCTTGAAAAAAAAAACAGTCACCGCTATGTTAGCCACAGTTTTATTCCAATGTTTAATACACAAACATTGGAGACGTTTAATACACAAAACAACTCCCAATTTATATATTATACATCACAATAAACTATTAAAAAAACATTAAAATAAAACATCAAGGACTCTTCACTCGGGTTGCTGCAAAACTCTCTGATCATATATAATAAGAATAGAGTAATGGTAGGCCATTGAGATTTTTACTAATGGAATCATTAATATCTAAAAATATTAAATAAAATAACTCATGGTTTTAAGTAATAATTATTATTACAATATATAAATATTGAATTGAACAAAAATAAACTAAAAAGTCTGAATTATAACCATTAGTTATTTTTTTTTATTTGTTGTTCAAGTCACAGACAACTCTTTCGTTTGGCAGCATATAGGTTTACTATAAGGCTGTATGGGTTAAGCCCTTTGCCTATTGGCGAATTTAAAAACTATGGCACTAAGTTTTGGGATGTTATCAAATAAGTAATTAATTTTTTTGTAAAACAATGCCAGGGCGAACGAACTAATACATAAACTAAACAACGTAAAAAAATAAGGCATAGTTTTTCAAGTACAAATAGTTTTGACATAAAGTTGGCCCACTTTTGGGCATTGTCCTTTATTTTGTAAATTTACTTTTTCGGTGCCAAAAGGTGAAAATTTGATTTCAGTCAGAGCATATTGGTGATCGCAGTATGTTTTTTTTTTTGTATTCTAATCCCGTTTTTCCCTGACTTTGTCAGAGCTCTTAAAAGTGGTTATGTGAATTATTGTCATATTTATTATATGTTTACCTAGAGTTTTTGATTTTTAAATTTTTATTTCCAAAGTTAGTACATTCCGTGAAGTTACACTGTTTTTAAATAATAAGTCCCCATGCTTACCAGGCCATATTATTCCTAATAAGGTGGAAGCATGGGTCAGGCTTCCTTATTACGTTTTATTGTGCGTTCGGCTATTTTCGTTGCATACTTCAACAGAATGTCCCTTTCCTGTTTTTCTCGCATAATGTGGCTTATGCTGTTAAGGCTCAGCTCCATCTGTAGCTCCTGCTCCAACTCGCACCTCTCGGCCGCAAAAACAGGGCATTCCAGAAGTATGTGAGGGAGAGACTCAATCGCGCTGGGCTCGCAGATGCACAATGGGCTCTGCTTACATTTAAATCGGTGCAAGTATTCGGAGAACCCACCGTGCCCTGTTAGTGCTTGTGTTATTACCGCCGTGGCTTTATTTTGCGCACAATCTGGTATGCATCTCCAGCGTCTGGGAAAAACATTTTTGTGACCCCCGCGGTTTCTCCGCTTTCATACCTCCGGTTCCACTCAGCCAGCGACTCCAAACGGATCTGTCACCTGACGAATGAAACCGGGCAGAGGTCATAATCCGGCTTCGTTTTTCTTTTTAGAGCCGCTTCTTTGGCCAGGTGATCGGCGCGCTCATTCCCTTTCAGTCCAGCGTGTGCCTTTATCCAGAACAAGGATATATCTTTGCCCTGGGATAAAGCCATGTCGAGGTTGGCTCTGGCTTCCACTGCTAAGGCATGGAGGGCACTCTGGTTCGTGACTGTCTGTAGTGCGGCCTTTGAGTCACTATAGATGCCAAAAGCTCCCTCCCCGCGCCGCAGTATCTGTCTGGTGGCTACGCATATTGCCAGGAGTTCCGCCTGGTAGACAGTACAGCAAGAAGGCAGACTAAGTTTCGAGGACTTGATCGCGGCCTCCCTATCCCAAAGGGAGAATGCCGCTCCGACTTTGCCCTCGATCCTGCTGCCGTCTTTGAAGAATCGTACATCTTGGCTGTTGTGGGTTTCCAAATGTGACTGATCCACCAGGCTCACGAACTCCATGGTCGTATGTTTCGCCGGGTGCGGCGTGTCTGCGAATGCCACCACGAGTGAGAGTATCCCCGCCAGCACAAGTGCCGAATGCAGCGAAACGGTGAGGTACGATTCGCATAACGATCGCAGTATGTTAGCTTGATACTCAAACAACGCTGCTACCCATTTTCCAGATAATCCATGAGACTTTTTACGACACCCACCGGAAGAAATGGATCGTTGCTGTTCTAAGCCTAGCTTTTAGTGTGTTACATTTAATTAATAGGTTGGAGAAAAAGTTTATTCGCAGTTTTTAGGAAAATTCACAACATTTTTAATATAGTTTATTTACATTTAACTATAAGTATATAGAGACCATTTTGTTCGAGAACTTTTTACCATCTTGTAGGTAGGGACATGATCCCATTGCTATAGAAATTTCGAGGCTTCTGATCAAAATACCGCGATTTTTATAAATTCAACAAATATAAAAATCTTTTGAAATTCTGCACAAGTATATCAAAATTTAACAGCCAGATGTTACGAATATTTATTGTTACTAATCCCAACTCAAGGTTTCTGCATGTGCCGTCGTTATTAAAACTATAATTAATTTATCTAACAGGATATTATAATAACGTAACATTTTAATGAATATTCTATTAATATCATCGATTTATGAACTATAAACTGAAAGTTGAATATACAACTAGCATCCTGCCTTATTCCTATGCAACGTAATCGTGTGTTCTGATAAGTAATGCCGCCATGCGTTTCAAGACATCATAAAGAATTCTCAAGAGTATTATAGTTGAACAGCTAGAAGCGTTTAGACCGGAAACAAATAGGAAAGGTAGACAGGGTACCAACTGGACTAAAGCATACCCCTTACTATCAACAACTTCAACGTAAATGAGACTTTGAACTAGTGTCCCAAGATATGCAGTTGCTTGCATTATTGTCTTCTTGGACGCTGTTGCTAGTTTAAAACAAGCCCTATTGGTTGGTACGGATAAATACAAATTGAACGAAAAACAATAACGTTAAGGTACTTGTCCGGTCACGAGGCGACAGTGTGGTTTGCACAGATGCGCATCTTCCACTCAACCAGCTGATCAATATTCAACAAATAGAGTAAACATTTCAAATTTCGTATTAAACTGAAGATGATGAAGTCATTTGGCGGTCATTACGTTACGTTACATACGACTGTATATGTATGTTCCACATATGCTGTGGAATTTGATCATCTGATTAACTGTGATATACGGGTCCAAGCTATACCAAAATATCTGTTTTTCTTTCTGCCTGAATACTGATACCAGATTTAATATTAATATATAGCTATAAATCCCGCACAACACCAAAAGAGAAAGGGTCTGATAAAAAATCAGCGCTGTCCGATGCACTTCTAAGGACATCAGCCGAGCTGCCTTATTTTGCCTTTAATTTTGTTTCTGGTTTATTGTATAACTAGCGACCCGCCCTCGCTTCGCTTCGGAAACATTAAACTTTATTATTGATGATAGCTGAGTCCCGCAATGTTACCTGCGGTTATTATCGTACCGCGGGCGACCCCGCGGGGCGAAGCTAGTCTAAAAAAAGCAGCCTGAGTTACTCCTCATATCATCAGCTACCTATCAGTGAATGTCTCGTCAAAATCGGTCCAGCTGTTCCAGAGATTAGCCGGAACAAACAGTCAGACAGACAAACATAAAAAAATAAAAATTTTGGTATAATATTATTATGTACTGTGGTATACATACTTACGCATTTAGTAAAAGTGATTATTTTATTGTTACAAACAGACACTCCAATTTTATTTATTTGTATAGATTGCATAATATAGCGCGGCTATGTACGAAGTTGTAAAAAATGGTGGTGTTGGTGGTGGTGGTGTTACACCATACCACTCGTACCAGTGCCGTAAGACAGAAGACGCGTGCCTGTATCGTCGGATGACTACTCAATACCCTCAGATCAATAGAAGATATTATTAGTAAGTAACTAATCATTACTAAAATTGGACGACCACGTCACACTCTTTTAGATTTATAAAAAAATACAAAAGCAAATCACTTACGTATCTCTTAATGAATACAAGAAAATACCATTTGCCCATAATTAGCCTCGAGCCATCCTCTGCGGTGTGATCAAATGTTTAATTTGGGTCGGTCTTCCTCTAGTTCGCGGTAGAGACGTAATAAAGTAATTAGAAGCTTGGGTGGGGCGCAAGATTCCTGTGTGAAACTCAGTAGGCGTAGGTTTAGTTCAAAAGAATTTTCAAACAAAATAATTTTACTGTTATTTAAACTAAAACTTAAACCAAGAAGTAATTATATCTGCTACATAAATAATAAGTCATATTGCAGACACAGTCATCCGGCTCCAAATTAAGATTCCCTGGGCTATAGGTACCAGAAATTGACATACATACTTATATACTTTTAAATATATAGATAAATGGACAATAAACACCCAGACAAATAGCAAACAAACCTGTTTATCACACAATGTTTGCCCAATGCGGGAATCAAACCGAAGACCCTCGTCGCAACAGTCAAGAACGCTAACTTCTGCACCACCGAGTCTGCCCACATGAGAAAGTGTAATCAAAATTCTACTAATTAAAACTGAGAAGCCAGTCTCTGTAGTCAAAATCGGCATACTTGATTCTTGATGACACTAAAATTAGTGTATTGCTCGTAAACCATAAACGTAAACTCGTGAAGTGGTCGTGACCTAAAGCATAAGACGTCCGGTGCATTCGTATCTAGCGATGCAACGGTCTCCGAATCCCGCAGGCGGTACCAATTTTTCTAATTAAATACGTACCAAATGTTCACGATTAACTTCCACGGTGAAGAATTATACCGTGTAATAAAAATCAAACCCGCAAAATTATAATTTGCGTAATTACTGGTGGTAGGACCTCTTGTAAGTCCGCACGGGTAGTTACCACCACCCCGCCTATTTCTGCCGTGAAGCAATAATGCGTTTCAGTTTGAAGGGTGGGGCAGCCGTTGTAACTATACTGAGACTTTAGAACTTATATCTCAAGGTGGGTGGCGTATTTACGTTGTAGATGTCTAATGGGCTCCAGTAACCACTTAACACCAGGTGGGCTGTGAGCTCGTCCACCCATCTAGGCAATAAATAATAAAAATCTTACGTTACGGACGTTTTTTTCCGGTTAGGGTACCCCTCCGCATCGTCCCATAAGGAACTCCGTTCAAAAAAAAAAACCGAACAACTTTCCTGAATCCGACCCGGTCGACCCCCGTTGTCCTGGTCTGACCTACGTTGCCCCCGGCATGCCTAAAGTACTTACAACGAAGTACAAAGTTTCCGCGAACCAACTAACGGCGGACCGACTTACTAATTTATCGTTAAGCCTGCCAACAGCAGAACCTTTGAATTGTTTTTAATGGCTCTTGTTGGACCAACACATGGGGCTCAGTTTGACAGAATTTGCTAATAAGTATCTATCCCCAGCAAGAGCAATGCTTCGTTGACTCTACCATTGGATCGGAATCGCGACCCACAGAGAATATCCTGCGAAAGAAATCAGTTCGTAGACAGGTTGAGTCTTGTGTATGTCTTATGATACTATGTGTAGTACATACATTTTTTATGATAACTATTCGATTAATTTTCAAGTCTTAATTACGTACGTACGTAATTTCAGTCAAATAATGTCCGTGTGAAAAAACTTGAAAGCTATTTTTTATTACTTACATCAAAATTAGCATGCCCTGAAAACGACCAGTTTTTGCTGGTCTCGCTAATGGCCGGTCCCCAGTCTTTGGGCACGAAATAATAATTAAACTAAGGCAATTTGGCCGACATCAGATTAAATCGTTCTTGGCGTTTGTTTTGGGCGTGCGAAAGGCTTTAGGATAGAATTCATTAATTTTCAATCAAAAAACGGATAAGTATAATCGGCCTTCTGTAAACTAAGATTTATTCTATGACAGGTTTATAAATGCTTTGCCTAGAAATATTTATTCCATCGCTAATTCTATTCGTTTCTTTAAAATTCGAAAGTTGAAAATATTTATTTGTGACAATAAATTCAAACATTCTTACATTCTTAAAATTACATGCCTATTTAAGCGCTACGTATTCTGTTATACGTATATCTGTTTTATTATAAAAGTATTGTTCTTCTGTATTTTAAAATAGTACATATAACATCTATACATCAAAGAACGACATTACAAAATTCAATGACATTTCTTCCATTCCATTCCATGTCCCTATTTATGACCAACCTTAAACTGGTTAACAATGACAATAAACCACCTATCCAAATCAATACGACAAAGTAAACAAAAATCGTTTCGTATTATTCAGTTGATATTTCCACTGGGATCGTACAGAGCACAATCTGAAATCGTGTGAAACTAATTATCTTACAAAGGGTGTATTCATGTGCACACGTACAGGTAAAACTTAGAATTTAGACAGGGGGCAATATTTGTGTCATCATGTGTATACTCTACTGACAAGAAAACCAAAATAGCCCGACGGATTCCAAGGTTTAATTGGCATTGGGTATGGAAACAACAACATCAGAAAAGGGTTGAGCTGGAGATTGACCTTTCCACCGTATAACAGTCAACGCCGAATATCTGACGGCGGTTAATTAATTATCCGGACCCAAATAAGACTTCAGCGGCCTCGAAGAACTAAATCTCTTGCAAAAGCAATACCGTGGAAGAACGCGAGAACCCGCCATGCGTATTTTCCCTAGAAAGCCGCATGAAGCCACGACCCTCAGCATCGAGAATTAACTACACAAGGAAGGGGGCATGGCACATTGCTCCATGAACGCAAAAATGAAAAAGCAGCGTGGGTAGACCTCCCACGAGGTGCGTGAAGATATATTAAAGAGTACGGGAATACGCTGGATGCGGGTTGCGCAGGACCAGTCGTTGTCGCGAAACTTGGATAACACGGTAGGCAGCGGCTTGGCTCTGCCCCTGGCATTGCTGAAGTCCATGGGCGACGGTAACCACTCACCATCAGGTGGGCCGTATGCTCGTCTGCCTACAAGGGCAATAAAAAAAAAAAAAAACCCAAGTCCAACAGTGGACGTCTGTGGGCTGATAAAAATAAAAAATCTGTTTTTCAATAACCCTTCACAGTGTATAGAGGTCAGCAGTGCAGCTTGAATATGTCCATAAAACTACCAAGCAACTAAATTGCATACGTACCACCGATAGCTTCAAGTTTGACTGCGTCACTAACAAAATAAAATTCACGTTGTTTGTTTTGTAATATGACGATACCTTACTTATTGGCCAGCGCTCCTAACAACACTATTCATTGAAAAAATAATCATAATATGAACGTAAATTATAATATATTTCAGAAGCAACTTGTTCTATTTTGCCACAGAAGCCAACCTGTTTTTTTTTGGGCCGGTGTCGTATTTCCTGCAAGATCTCCGCGTTGATGGCGCACATATGTGGTACATAACTGGTCAGTTGGAAGAAGATGAAGAATTAACTTCCTTGCACTCTTCAGCCCAGCGTCCGAGGCAGTCTTAGGCTATAACCATCGATCGAAATCAACGATATTCCAATTTGTACAAAGTATCTTGCTTTCTCATTAATAGCTTTAGTAGATTATAAATTGCACTGTCAAGGGAACAAACAATTCATGAGAATTGAACAACAGTACTAAGTGCTAACACAGCATGAACGAGACCTAAGAAAATTTTCATTAAAAGTTTCCTGAACACATTGCTGCTCATTGCTTTGTTATTGGTCTAACTGTGTTGTTTGCGCTACGGAAATACTTTAGTTTGTTGATTTCGATACGTTTCAAACGGGAGAACGCGAAAATCACAATTATTTTACACCTTTAAACGCCTAGATTTATGAAAAACCATGCAATCTAGACAGGGCCACCAATAAAAAGCACAAAGTCAATGATGTTATTTCGGTAGAGTAATGCCATTTGTCGTCACATAGCAAAACGGATATCGGAAACGGACATTCTCGAATCTTCCAGTTTTATCGATAGTGTCTAATGGTTCAGAGAATGTTCTCGACAACAAGACGGTTAATTCAATATTTTAAAATGTTCTATCAAGAATGTTCTGGAAATAACCCTACCTCGTTAAAGTAATAAAGTAGGGGACCATAAAATAAAATAAAGCATAAAGTAGTAGCAGTAGTAGTAGCCCTATGGGCCACATCGTTGACTGTCTCACGCTCTAAGGCAATAAAAAAACTACATCCAATCTCAGAAGGCGTATTATATGAGACAAATAATGCGAATGACGGGTCCATCGTGTTGCTCAGAGAATAATTTGGAGTATGCCATTTTACTTGTGACCGTGGGTTTCAAAGGGTTTATCAATAAAAATTATAATGTAAATTTTCTAGATAAAAGCTTCTGTTATACAATACAATTGAGATTTAGGCCTCACGTCTCAAGGGGGGTGGCGGCCTTTACGTCGTTGCTTCTATGGGCTTTAGTAAAGACTCAAGCGATAGACCGCGAGCTTATTCCGACTTTCTTATGAAATATTCATATATCTTTTTCTCAATCGTGTCACTCTTGATGGAGTGGTCGTTGTCGTCATGTTGGAGGGGGCTGACTTGACGCGTCTCACAATGCCCCATCATCTGTACCTGCACGAGGTCATGCTACTGCACTCATTTAGGCCCTCCCCTAGGACCTCCCACTGTAGTTTTAATTTGGTCGTTCCACCGTATCAACGACCTCCCGCGCTGTCATACTGGCCACCCTTCCCTCTACGACGGGATGCTCCATCGACCAATCATCTCGTCGCGAAACGTGTCCGAAGAAATCCACCATGCGAAGCTGTACTATAGAAAACATGCGCTACTTGATGCAATTCTTGAAATATCGAGATTTCTTTACGAAGCTCGGTCTACTAGAGCGTCTATCTATTTTCTTCCTTTTTAATCTACAACAAAGACACAAAAAGGCTAAACAAAACTCGCTCAAGACTTACTTTCATACATCACACGTAAAGTTAATTCCCGACACAAAAATGAAAAGAATCGCAAAACAATTTGAGAATGTCGCGAATTACGACACAGTTAACTTGAAGTACAAGTTTAATTAAACAAAATTTTACTTTAACTTCAAGATTGAATTTCAGTCACAAGGGAAGGAGGCATAAAAAGGTCTTAAACTACATTACTTGTCTTCTCAGTCACCCTAGATTTAGTGCTAAGACCATTTCGCCCTTTCAGTTTCAATTCCAAATCCAGGATTGTTTGAACAAAATTTCGTTTAAATCTGTCTGGAGACCTTGAGGGATTTAGCTACTAATCAAACCAATAGCCTCTCTTAAAATAAATAGGATTTGAAAAATTTAACAATCTTAAATTTTCTCTGGTGACCTTATGAATATGGAACCACAGACCTGTTTTTTTTTTCCTTCCTAATGGTTTTGACAGGCCATATCATCGTCACCGGGCGAGTAGGTGAGCTAACGGGGCTCAAACCTGACGTTGTTGCTAACACGAACCGTAGCAAAAGTCGTGCTTCACAGAATCTACCACTGGATCGCGGAAACGCGACCCACTAAGGAGATTCGGCAAAATTATTATTTGCGTAATTACTGGTAGTAGGACCTCTTGTGCATCGTTGTAACTATACTGAGACCTTAACACTTATATCTAAAGGTGGATGGCGCATTTACGTTGTAGATGTCTATGGGCTCCGGTAACCACCTAACACCAGGTGGGCTGTGAGCTTGTCCACCAACTCAAAAAAAAACTAGTATACCGTTTGTGTTGGTATATTTATGAATTATAGTGACGTTTAAATTGGGATTCTGTGATTTAACCTTATTGCTATATTAAAAGAAAATAGTGTATGGTTAATAGAGTTAATAAATAGGTAGGGCGTCTTGTGAGTCCCCAGCGGCAGTTTGTAGAGCGGGGAAGCCCTTGTACTATAACCCTGATGAGACATAGAATTCGTGTCCCAAGGTGGGTGGCGGCATTCACGTCAAGGACTCCGGTAACCACTTAACACTAGGTGGGTCGTGAGCTCACCCGTCCAGTTAAGCTATAAAAAAATGCCATTATCATACAAGTTCCTTTGCATAAGTAAAACATAGATTTTTTGCTGCTATAAATACATTAGAACTTCAGAAGAATTGTTCCATTATAAAATTCACTGAACCAAATAGTTCGATCCATCATTAGTTTATTTTATGAACACAATTCGTGGCGTGATACGTAATATCCATTCCATTTAATATCAGTCATGCAGTGATTGATGTCCCGCGCTTATTTTAATATAATTCTGTGTGAGCTTTTACAAGTTTCACTTCGGCAGTGAGAGGTTTTGGTAGAAAAACATTTGAATTTAAAAGAGAAATTATATATGAGTTCCGTTAATTTTCATTATCAAAATATTGACAAAGTATTGACAATTTGAAAATTTACAAATTTATTAAATACACAAACTGTGTGAAGATTATTCAAATTGGTCTCGAAGATTTATATTTCCTTTCAAATCTTATCTCAGGTACATATTATTATGTAGTACATTTGTTCACGTTTTTTTTTTATTGCTTAGTTTGGTGGACGAGCTCACAGCCCACCTGGTGTTAAGCGATTACCGGAGCCCATAGACATCTACAACGTAAATGCGCCACCTACCTTGAGATAAAGTTCTAAGGTCTCAGTATAGTTACAACGGCTGCCCCACCCTTCAAACCGAAACACATTACTGCTTCACGGCACAAACAGTCAGGGTTGTGGTACCTACCCGTGCGGACTCACAAGAGGTCCTACCACCAATACATATTATGTAGGTCATTTCTTAATAAAGCGTTATTTGCTTATAAACCCACTACCAGCTATTTAGATTATAACAGAGCTGCCGGGCAATTTCACGCGTGTTAAATTGGTAATTCAGGAATAATGTTGCATTTTCCCGGAAAAAAACAAATGCCTCTGTCAATTTTTGGTCCATCAACTGCCAGTCGATTCAGAGAACCGCTGATACGTAAAACCGAGAACTAGCGGCTACACGGTCATATTTATTTAGTTGATATACCCGGCGTTGCCCGGGTTGTATCATTTACCTTACAAAATATATTATCTGAAGTATTAATCCATTTAAAGAAAATCTATGTAGAATTAATCCAAATCAATTGAACTAATCTTACGTGATTGAGCTATAGCATACAAACCTCCTTATTTATACTACATATTATTATAAAAGTAAATACGTCACATTTAAAAACCTTCGACTTCATCAAAAAGCGGCTTAGTAATTTCCAGCTTAATAGCACTTTTTATATATAAAAAAAATCGATTAATTCGGACATTCCGCTTCGTAGAGAACTTAGAAAAACATGTAGAAGAAATAATTTCAATAAACGTTTCAAAGGGTCATCTTCGTTGGTAGTGAATGTCACTTGTAGTCCCATCATGAGTACATTATTCAAGAGGTCATTGTACGATCTAGAAGATTCTTCGACGCAGAAGGCACCTTTGGGAACGTTATGCTAGAAAATAACGTTTATACGTCGTCTAGAAAATAGTTGTGGAAACTGTTTTAGAAATATCTAGTACTAATTAAACTACATATTATTTTAAATTTATATTTTTAAAGGCATTGCACTTGTTTTCTTTTGTGAAGCGTTATTTTATTTGCCTTTAAATTACCCAACCATAAAATTAATAAGTACCAGCTGACCCGGCAGACTTCGTAGTGCCTTAATTGAGTAATAAAAGACCTAAACTTTTGTATAAAATAAACATAAAACAAACAAAAGGAATTCGTCCGACGGGGGACACATCAAAGGAAAAACAAAATTGTTATTTTTATTTAATTCCGAGGATTTTCATATTTATCTACCTTTTAAACCTTTTCTGGACTTTCACAACTAATTCCAAGACCAAAATTAGTTTAGAGTTTTAATTAGTAGAGTAGAGTTTTAGCGAGACTAACGAACAGCAATTCAATTTTTATATATACTTAGTCAGGTCAGGTATATTCAAATTTTTCAGTATGTTAAAAATTTGAATTGGCGCGTAACCGCAACGATGCAACGCAATAACTGCAACACGGTCTTCTTTAAGCGTCCACTCCATATTTAAAAATTAGTAAAATTCTAAAAGTATACATTTTTATTTTCATGAACAATTCGAAATTCGAATTCAATAAACTTTTTTGTGGCCAGCATTCTAAAAGAAAAGTTTTTACTGTGTGACAATACTTATGACCTGACTAATTATATAGATAATACCGGTGCATTAATGCCTGTGAATTCGGTATTAAAATATTATTTACTTACCATACCAAACAAGTACAATCACAGGCTAAATGCTAACACAATCTTCGGTAACGATTACATACTTGCAATAGTGAAACAAGCGTTAGGTTATTACATTTAGATCAGCTGTGTGCTGTAGAGGCCTAAGGATGGACTTAGGGATCTTAAATCTATATATTAATACGTGAAGCAAAAACTTTGTATCCCTTTCTACGAAAATTGCGCGGACGGAGTATGAAATTTTCCACACTTATAGAGAATATAGAGAAGAAGTGCACTATGCTAATATTTTTTTAAAGTAATGCATAAAAGATACATTAAATCTATCTATCTCTTAGTTCAATCAATAAAGAATATTTACTGTCAAACTTTTGTTCTTGACGTCTGTTGTCAAATTGAGAATAGATTAAATATTGTTTGTCTTAGTTAATATTTTTTTAATAGTGTAGTCTTGGCGAAATTTGTGATTATAGAAGTATTAAATACAATCATAATAGTGTACAAGCTTACAATTACAATTAATTATAGTCGAATTTCGACTACTGCGGGACCTCTAGTAAATGAAAATACGTCATTCACAACGCTATTTAACACTCAGTCTATACCCACATTAATGTTGTGCTATTTTCAATTTTGTTTTTCTCAATAGTTCCTTACGCATTAAAGTATTGGTTTGTCTACGACTCACGAAGCTACAAGTGACTATTGTATTAAGGTTACGAGGTAAAATTGTATACGTATGAGTAATATCGATAGAGCTTGACTGGGGTGTGTTGTATCCATAAGCCATATTATGTGGACTCAAAGACAAACCTTTTATGAGATTAAAAACAAAGAGTATTGAACAAGCACATTCACGAAATAATCATACGTATCGATTTAACAGTATTCGCGTTGATGTTGTTAGCATTTCTTCACAATTTTCTGATAAATTGTTAAACAAAATATAACCAAAATTGACATACCATTTTCATGAATTACCTTTTTTTGTTTAGTTTACATGAAAACTTAAAGAGACGTTCAGTTGGGCTGTTGAAATAACTCAAGTTGGCGATTCCGAAGCCGCGTCAGAGCAGGCTGACATGAGGACCGTCTGACTAGAACATCTCCGGTTGATGCAAGTAGATGTTGGTGTTTCGGCCGGAACCTACACCGCGTTACCCGGAGAGAACCGGCGATGGAGCGCCACCGCTATGACTCCGACGAGGACACAGCGATATGACGTTGGCACACTGCCTAGCGTGGCTGGGGCATATCGTCGATTGGCAGATAGGACCGGACATGTCGCTGCAATCCAGCGTGCTGTTTGCGCACTGCTGTCGAAGAGCAACCGTTTGATGTATCGCATTCCGACCTGGCAGGCTGGTTTGGGTCCAGCGGGGTACTCCGCGATACCAGCGGCATCGCCCGGGTCCGCTTGCCGGACTGACGTACTGAGACGGCCGACGCACATAGAGTCGCGACTCTCGTCTTGACGACCCATAGGTTGAGCGTCCTAGGGGGGAGCCGTGAGACTTTTAGTAGTATTGATCGCGGGAATCCCCCCCCCCCTCACTCTGACCGAGTTCGGACCCTGGACGGAAATCAGACATCGGGTGAGTAAGGCCTTAAAAACATCCTTGAGCTTGCGGTCTGCTCCCAAAGTCTGCAGACCGCCAAGTCCCACACACCCCGTTGGTCCCCCATATGCGGAGGGGGAATTAATTTAAATGCATACGAAATGTGGAGAAAAACGCTAAATAAAACGATAAAAATAGTAAACTGAAATAAATATTACCTATTTTTTTTTCTTTAAAGAATACATTAAATTCAATATCTCTCGTATCGAGAAAGCAGTTATTTATTTATTACGCAATAAATACGAATCACTATACGAACGAGACAGAGATAATTTATGTCAAGCTGATGGAATTCTCGTAAAACAATTTCGGTTTTAATCTTTCAGTAGATAATTTATGCAAAAAATAAATTTAGGTAAATACAAATATACTAAGCATAAATAATAGCCCTTACTTATCTTACTAATAATAATGTTCAGTGCTACCAGAGACGCACGAACCTACAGATGACAAGATGATGAGGAATATAATTAGCGTTCAACGATTTTAGCAAAGTCACGGAGACCACAAAATACATTTCACGTTATTACACTGGAAAAAACAATATACATAAATAAGCAGAAAACCTCGGCGTTTCATAAACAAAAACCGCCGAATGCAATTAAAAACAAAATGGAGATTGCAGCCGCACCCGTTACAATGAGCAATTAATTGTAAATGGATCTCTTAATGGAAGAAAACCACGAGATGACCTACGTATCACGACAGAATCGGATTCAGGTGTTTTGTATTAATATGTAGGCTGGCGGAACTAGCTCATCTGGATTAATGACACATTACAACTAAAACATAAAGCATTTACCTACTACCAGAAACCGAAAATAAAAACCAAAAAAAAATAAGTTTTCAACAATTGATAATATCACAAAAATATATTGCTTAGTATGTAGTAGATGTTCCTTAAATCTGCATCTGCATTCCTTAAATCAGCATATTGTTAGATAAATGCAAATATCCATCACTGATTTAAGCCTGAATAGGGTGACGTCATGTGCCGCTGATGTGAATAAATAAATAGTATTAAGTTACTGCTTACTACTACGAGTACTATATTAGGGAGGTTGCACAGTCAAAGGGATCAAGCAAGAATGTCGACATATATTTCAAAATGGCAGTAATTTACTGGTGGTAAGACCTCTTGAGAGTCCGCGCGGGTACCACCGCCCTGCTTATTTCTGCCGTGAAGCAGTAATGCGTTTCGGTTTGAAGGGTGCGGCAACCGTTGTAACTATACCCGAGACCTTAGAACTTATGTCTCAAGGTGGGTTGCGCATTTACGCTGTAGACGTCTATGGGCTCCAGTAACCCCTTAACACCAGGTGGGCTGTGAGCTCGTCCACCAATCTAAGCCATAAAAAAAAATTGAGATGGTCCAGAACTAATGTATGCAAACGGTATTATCAAAAAAAATCTCATCAAATTACACACACATCAGGATTTTAAATGCCCCCCACCCCCCGAAATGCCACCCTGTGTATTCATACAACTGCATGTAATACAGTTGAATCATTCCCCGCGCCGGTCAAACTGCACGTTGTGGTCAGTGAACTATCCTTGTACCCTCACATGCTTACCATAGCTTACCAATAATGGTTTCCTATTTGAAATAATCCAACACACTGTTGATGGGTATATAAACCAAAATGTCTTGAAGCGCAGATTTCGAGACATTTGAGGAATACATAGAATCCCCCATATAATATAATATTATATTCAGCGACTAGAAAGAGTCCAAAAAAAGTTTTTTAAGCATCTTTTATACCATTGTCGTCGCTTTAACTGTCCAAAACCGACAGAATTTGTCTCTCTAGTCGATCGTAGGCTACTGAGGGATCAAATGTTTTTATATAAAATAATAAATAACGAGATTGATTCTAGCTATCTTCTTTCCAAAATTTCATTTAAATGTAGTCGTATTTCCTCGCGTTCTAAACAGACCTTCCATATGTCCACGGCTCGAACGAAATATGCTTCTAACTCTTTTGTCCGTAGATCTTATAGGTTGTATGATGCTAAGTTCTCTAATGCTGACATCTTTTGCTTGTCACTTGTAGCATATAGAAATGCTATTTTAAAATATTTATAAGGTGATTTAGCCCGATAAGTATTATAGTTTTATAGTGTAAGTTAATGTATAAAATAATATGTGCGTATTGTTTGCTTTTGTTTTTTTGTAATTTAAATTTCTAAATTTCTCTTCTTGTTCACTTTCTACTTATATGTGATTTTGATTGTGGAAACATATTTGGTTATTGTTTTAGCTATATTTTTTTAAAATATTAAATGTTTGTATTGTACTGTTTGTTTCCCAAAAAAATAAATAAATACAATGTATTAAAATATGCTGTGTTAAAATATGTTGTTTCTTCCTTAAAATCGGTCACAATAAATTACGAAAAAAGGAGCAGCAGTTGAATATACATAAGTATTTGCCTGGTTCCTCCTTTAGCAGAGGATCAATTTGGTTATAGGCAATTTTTTTCTGTGATATTATTTGTATACTCGAGTAGTGTTTTGGTAGAGATCTGAAGACGGCGAAATAAACGCACAATTTTGGCTGCGTCCAATAAGTTATTTAAGATAGATAAAATTGAAAGCGGCACAGCGACTCTCAATAGGGATCGTGTGGTGCTTTAGAGCTATTATCGATGGAGAAAAAATACATACGTAGGTACCATATTTTATGATTTATTCTGGTCACTTCTTGATTCTGGTAGGAAATAGTGACTTTCAGTACCGCAACATCCAAGTTGAGTTCCCGGACAAAGTAAGTTCCTTTATTACAATTATTCGATACTAGGTATAATTGTTTGGGCTTACAAGAGCAGGAAGCTCGGATCTTCAACGCATTATATTTACAGAAGAATATATATTAGCTTATAAGTGCTACAAACATACAGAATTGAAACGATTGTGTAATCGTTCATTTACATAAATAACACTGTAATTTTCTTAATGCGACAAGACAAAGACTATTATACGTCAATTACAAAATTTACTTTTAATTACCGCCGACTAATCAACTTGTAATTAGATTGAGGAACAAAAAAATAATTACATTCTACGTTTTATTGAGTCTGTGCACAAAAAATGTCTAGCCTTACCTTAAATAGTAAAAGCAAACATTATTCTCCTTAAATAATACATTGTACTATTTCATTTGAGTTTTTAGGTTAACAAAATAACACTTTTCACTAGGTCGATCGCGCAAATTCATTCTACTTTTTAAATTGTGACTGACGAATACGAACAAAAAATGTCTATTGGCACTCGGTCTAAAAGAAAGAGACAGACATATTTTCAGTGGGTCGCTAGTCCGAGCCTGTGCTAGATTCTGCGAAGCACGCTCTTGCTAGGGCTAGGGTTAGCAAATTCTCTCAGGTTGAACCTGTGGTTAGTCGTAGCTGTAATTACCTCTTAGGCTACCAGCGAGAAAAAAACAGAGTATTATGAAAGAACTAAAGGGGCAATCCCGAGCCGAGTCTAGACTGTAAGGGAACCGGCTAGATTAAATAAGGGTCAGTTATGATTTGTTTTTTCTAAAGACGGCCAAAAAATATTATAACTTTTTTCTTTCTTTCTTTCAAAACCTATTATCAGGACAATCAGTTATCGAACTTAATTAGGTGGTCACTGTGCTCATCAGCCTATACAAGTATTCTATACTAATATTATAAAGAGGAAAGATTTGTTTGTTTGTTTGTTTCAAATAGGCTCCGAAACTACTGGACCGATTTGAAAAATTCTTTTTCCATTAGAAGCCGACATTGTCCCTGATGAACATAGGCTACTTTTTTAATTATTTTTTTTATTTATTTTTTTTGGTTTCATGTGTGTTTTAATGTTTCCGAAGCGAAGCGAGGGCGGGTCGCTAGTCTTAAATAATCTAATTATAACTAATTGTACTTTCACAATTAATACGAGTCTAATGACACGTGATATCAAAATTATTATCCACTTTAAGCCATTGAGACTTCGGGTTCCAACAATAGACACGGCAAATGCTTATACATATCCCCGTTGTTCTGAGGAAGTCGATGACGACGCGTAACATTTTAAATCAGCGAAAGAAACATCGTCATTGGCAACAAAGTTATCAGACATAAATTGTTATTCCACTAATATGTATTAATTACGTCAATTTATCTATCTAATAATATTAGATCGAACTTAATGACGCCCTGTCGAGAAGAAAAACAGCGGGATAGTAATACAATTGTTTTCTTGAATTTACTTAAGTACTATAAGTGGATTGAAATGCAGGGACGGCTTGAGACTACTATCAACATGGACTTTTTTTTTTTTTAAATTGTACATGAAAATTCAATATTAATTAATAAACTATCAAAATTCAATAATTCCACACTTGGATTTTTTCTTGTCTTATGAACGGAAGCATCGTGAACCAAGAACAAAACGTGACGATGACGAATGTTCTTCTTTTATTAACGTAGCTTATGATAAGACGCTTAATATAGGGACTGACCCAACGGCATCCTAAGTATGGCGCCGCGAGTGGTTGTAATGTTGACCGCGGTAACCACCCTACTCTGTTCCCGGGCGGAGATCGGAAATCCGTTGTGAGAATGCAAGGTGGAGTCCTTAGGTGTGGCAGAGCCCTAAAAATATCCTTGGGCCCGCGGTCTGCTCCCAACATCTGCAGATTGTCAAGTCTCACATACGCCGCGTGCCCCTTAGGCGCAGGTACCTCGTAGGTTCAGACCCCTCCCTCAAAAACAAAAAGGGACTGACTCGTACCGAGCCTAGACGCCATGGTACAAAACATTACCAGATCAAGAAATCTATTCACTAAAAATTAAATCTAAAAACTATCTGTATACGCGTTCTTCTGCACCTACCGCTATCGATGTTCATCATTGACCAGACGCGGCTAAAAACGCTGACCAAGCATTATCACTAAAGATCCTCTTCAAATTCCATTGCGCCATATATGTATTGCGTTAATGTGTAGGCGTTTTATACACCAATGCGCACATACTCGAAGTTTAATCACGAATCATTACCTAGTACATTGTCTTAATAGAAACAAGAGAGGTAAATTAAAAATTTAACTAGAATTAAAACCATTACATTTGACTTAGAGCACTTTTGTTTTTCATTAACACAAGTGAATAATTAACGTAGTACATCAAATTAACGCCTTAAGTTGTTGTTTTCGCGAAATTTTCTACGGTGTAACAAAAATACTGAAAAACGTTAAGGGTTCGTCAACTGAAACGATTAATAGCCAGTTTATTTATCCTGCTTATCCTCCAAAATTACTCTTAAAGAGAGTTGATATATCGGGTCTGGCTGTAATTAATATTTTTCACGTTTCAACACGCTATTATTTGGTTAACTTGTATCTATGTATATCTATAAATAGTTATACTATTGTTACGCCGGCAAGAGTAACGCCATCTATCGCCGAATGGTCGAACGAATATCGAAGGATCTAGTAGCATCTAGAACGCTCGAGAAGTACAACGTCATCTATTGTCAGATAGCGGAAACACAATAGTCGGACTTGTGTGGAATATTCTCGACGATTCAAGGGATTTCGTGTCGACTATAAAACGTTGCAGAGATGGCACGCAGTCAGTTAGTAATCGGAACAGCGAACGGATCACCTGAAGCGAAGTGAAAGAAGCAAATTGAGAATTTTAAAGTGCTTGTGAAGTGTTCTAAGTGTTCTAAGCGTTAATACAGTTTTAAGTTGTCAATTTGTATTTACCCCGAACCCCAGCGCGTAGCACTATGTACGGAAACTTTCGACGTAATTTTCACAAGCTTCAAGCAATCCGATTACCTTGAAATCATCGGCATTGAGTAGCGATGACAGTACATTCGTTGTAATTAATATCCTGACTGCGACAAAAAAATCTTTAATTTTTATTTACTTAACCGTCAAATAAGGCGACATTTTTTAGTTTTTATGTTTGTTATATTTGTTGTTTTTTGAAGTGAAACTTCTTTAAGTGCGTTGAGGGTAAATCGCGACAGATTCGTTACGGCTAGAGATAAAAGATACAATTTAGAAAGAGCGAGAATAAGAAAATAGACAACGTCTCGCGAACCACTCAAACGTGGAAAGGGAAAGGACAAAACGAGCTAGGTCGTTTCTCTTATACACGGCATTCCCTATTACAAGAGGAATTGAATTTAAGAATGAAAAATGAAGAAAGCCACAACACTACACACCGAAAAAGAAGATTCACTTCTTTCACGTTCACCAAGCTGCACGCGCACCATTTTTTTATTAGATGAATTGCAGACTTATCGCTTCATGGACGACTCGACGTCATAGCTTCACCTTATACGCTAATCCACGTGTTCCGGTAACAGCTTTGTGCTTAAGACAGTTATTCGTTAAGCATACACAAAAAAAACCTCCCCTCTGACAAGACTCTTGTAGTTTCGAAACATTATTATTCATCGATAAAACTAACTGGTGGTAGGACCTCTTGTGATTCCACGCGGGTAGGTACCACCACCCTGCCTGATTCTGCCGTGAAGCAGCAGTAATGCGTTTCGGTTCGAAGGGTGGGGCAGCCATTGTAACTATACTGAGACTTTCGAACTTATATCTCTTGGTGGGTGGCGCATTTGTTATATGTATACACGTTGTAGATATCTATGGGCTCCAGTAACCACTTAAGATGGGCTGTGAGCTCGTCCACCCATCTAAGCAATACGATAAAAAAAGGAAATCAAAACAACCTTTAAACATTTCATACAATTTATTAGAATTTTGGTACAACATTGTTTTAACACAGAATCGCCTTACGTGACTAGTGGTAAACATTACATTATTTAAAAAAAAAAACAGCCATTTAAAGGGCAAAAGCCTTAAACTAATAAATTAGTAGGCAGCACCAAAACTTTATAAATATAAACGTATCCATATAATATAAAAAGCTATAAAAATGAGTACAACCCTTATTAACGAGATTATCCTGCCTATACAAATTGCACATCTACGATAATCATTAATTTAACGTTAATTTATCTAATACGTAAAAAAAACTGCCTGATTTTAGGATTGAGAGAATCAATCGACACTATTAAAACTATCGAATTTTTTGTACGAATATTTAAAACACAAATAAATACAAATAATTACAAAATTTTATGGCAAATTTATATTTTTGTTATCTTCTGGTGAGCATAGACCACTAAAGAATTGGTGATCTCCAGTATAAAATGCTAATAATTCCTTGTAATGTTTTATTTCAAAGTAGATTTTTAATTAAAATGACAGGAACAGTTAATTTCACAATCCAAATTCGTACAAATACAATAAATTATCAAAGCTATAAAAAACTTATCAGAAATGCATTTAATGTAAGGATAATATTAATAGGAAATTAGGATTTATCAGTCATAAATACTCTTTATTTAAATAACTATATAATGACGGGAAACAAAATCTAAAATCAAATATAATGTTGTTCTTATTATGAGCCATAGTATCCTTAAACTATTATAAATATTAGCATTAATTGTCGTACCAATACAATCATTGTGACGAAGCCTTAAACTTTTCTATATATACTTTCTAAGCATACTACAAACTGACACAAGCGAGGTAACTATTTTGTGCATGTCACTGGCAACACTTAACCTACACATACAGTGTTACCAATTTTTTAAACTATATGCATGTTTTATTCTTATTTAATGGACAATTTTCTTTGACTATCACATTTTAGGAACATGCTGAGCACGGGTCACCAGTGATTTACTTCATAAATATTAGATATCAAGGAGTAGCGGTAGGCAGCGGTTTGGCTCTCGCCTGGCCTGGCATTGCTGACGACGATGAGCGACGGTAGACACTGACCATCAGATGGGCCGTATGCTAGTGTAGTTAGTAGTTAGTGAAGTCGAATACAGAATTAATCTTTCCTTTTACGAAACATAAAAAAAATAATGTAACCCTAAAAATTATGATTTCATCGCAACGATTTTTTCTCAGTTCAGTTTAATTTTAGTCTTTTTTTTCAACATAAACCTCTTTGGATTTAGTATTGCTAGTAATCATTTTATTTTTAAAAGGTGAAACATAAATAAATAAATATAAAAAAGGCACTTTAAAAAATACTAAGAGATTCATTTTAGTCTTGATTTAAACAAGATAATAAATATTTTATATTTTATATTCACACGATATTAAGCGGTTACCGTGGTCCACATTACAGCATGGGTGCTACCGCCTACCTTTAGCCATATTACGCCACGGAAGTTAAGCACCTTTTTTTTAAGGTTATAGTGGTTTTTAAGTATGTGAAAAAATGGGAGCGCTAAAAAATAATTTATTCTCATAGTGGGCAAGTACACAAAATAAGTTTGGGAGCCCCTGATCTAGGGCCTTAGGGAGGTTTTCTTTTTAAATCTTGACTCTTTCAACATCACATAACAATTAAAATTTGTAACGCTACAACAATAAGGCAACTTGGTATTTAATTACAGCACAAAATACTTATTTCAACTAAACTAAATTCCTTACAGAAATGTTACAAAAGCGGCGGCGGAAGACAGAGTGATATTAATCATAGTATTTAGATGGATCTGACCCGAAGTCATTATTATGTCTGTTCCTTTAAACATTTGCACATCGATACAATTCCCGAGAAATAAGAAACGTACTGTGTGTGTGACCGATATCAGAGGCAATAATTCTACTATTCTGGTAGAAAATTTATATTTCGGGCAACACGCAGTGAACACATTAGAAGAATAGCTGACTTCTCCTATCAGACTCGTTAACTGGGGAGGTATCTTAGATTTATATTACGGCTTCGCGAAACATAAAACGACAAGTGATTTTTTTGCAAAAACACATTTAACGAAGATTGGTTTTTTATCCGGTTTCAATTTAATATCTGCTTCATTTACAACTCAATCGTTTCATTCGATTAGCAGCGAGATGAAATTTAGAAATAAGCAAAGCTTACTTAGCACTCGAACTTAATATTACCAAAAAAACATTGATCCGGAGTTCGCATCTTATTCAAAACTTTTCCTTAAGCCGATTCATGCTGGTCACAGCCCATGTTAAAGATGGTACTCCCAAAACTCTAAGACTCTTTCCCTACCAAAAATTCTATATCAAAACTCTCTCCTAGCTTACCTTTAGAACTTTAGACTAACATATCCATGAAATGTAGACGTTTCCCTTCTGATATGTTCGCGAGATCCAACCTTCTGACGTAAGTACATTGACCGATTATTATTTTAAAGTATTTGATGACTTGGACTCTTATTCTGTAACCCAATTTATTATAATAATATTTTTGTATTATGATAATATTACCGATAATTAGGCGGAAGGAATGAAGTAATCTCTTAGCAAAATCGTGGCATAACTCCCCTGAGATCTACTCAAGGGTTTATTAACTCTTGAAGGAATACTCTGGAGCAGTGGTAGGCAAAGTGGAGGTCGCGATCCGTGTGGGTACCGCCAGGAGGATATTGGGGGTTGCCAATTTTTTTAATTTTTCGTTCGATTTAGTAGCTGCCTCCTCCCTCCGATATTATTTTTCGTACCACTGCTCTAAATCCACATTCAATGGTTTGTTTTATGTTCCCACGATTTTGTACTCCACAGATAATAAGCGGCTAATGAATTACCACTATCACATATCCAATAAAGCGGATATCAATAACATATTATCTAACTAAAATTTCCATTTCCGCTTCCTCCCGATTTATTCCTAAGCTGTTTGTGAAGCACTCGCTGCAGTATATCCCAAGAAGAATCAAATTTTTTTTTACAACAAACAACATTATTTTGCTAAATTTCAAAGTCACATATCACTAAGGCAATTTTCCGCTTAATCGTTCTACGTTTCCATCCTGTTGGTACATTGAAGCTACTTACTACCACGAAGAAAAGACTTGTAACGACACGTGCAGCGCGGCGCTAGACGGGGGCGGGCGGGGGGCCGGCTGGGTCCACCGGGGGGCCCGCGGGGTCGGGCGGGGGGCGTGCGGCGGCGGCGCGCTCCCGGAGCTCGGCGAGGTCCTCCTGGTCGCCGTGAGCCGCTAGGTCAAAGTCCGAGCCCGAGAGCGAAGCTATATGGTTCCAGTTTGGCTCGGTAGTGTCGCCTGTGGGACATTGACAACTGCAAGTTAGTAAAATATATAATAGTCCTTTATTTTAAATATTATAATTTACTGATTTAAATCAAACAAAAATACAATAATAGAGTTTACCACAAAATAATGTTCGATATTTATATCAATCTTAATAATGATATTTGAATAAACAAAATTTTATTTACTTTTACAAACTTATTTGAATATGTTTATTTTAATATCAATATGTAGTTTACTTCAATATGTAGTATTTGAATATAATATGTTGTAAATTGCTTTTCTTTTGTCACATACATACCAAAGCCATGTATGTACGTTTGCAACTACAAAGCTTCTACAAAGCTTCAAAAGCTGACTGCGAGTAAAGCTGTTACTACACTTCTTCACATTAATGTTCAATTAAGTATTATTATAATAGCTTTAATGTGTACTTCGTGAAATTACGTCCCGCCATACAACCAGATGCGATAAAAGCCATACTGTGAGTGCCATTTTTTGCGTCGATTCGTTTTATTTTTATATTTTGAAATGCATTTCGGAAGTTACAACAAATAAATCGGTGAACGCATTATTCACTCGTCGATTACGACGAAGAGTTCGACGAGGGCGGTACTTCTTTTTCTTTTTTTTCCGAGCTTGGTTTCATCCCTACTTTGTCCTACCCTCCCTTGTCCGCGCCTAGGGGGCACGCGGGGTTTACGGGATGTTTGTTGACAGTCTGCAAATGCTGGGAGCAGACCGCGGGCCCAAGATAAACAACAAGCAATAAGGCAAGCATGACCAATCGCATTAATATACAGGAAAAGCGTCAGTTTCCATTGGATCGCAGACTTTAACAGCTTACACTACTTGCATTTACAAAAACCCACAATATTTTTTTTTCCTACCTAAGCTGGTAGCCTTATATGGCTATGGCAGCGTATCCGTAACGTGTAGGTGAGCTCTCGGTGCTCAAACCTGGGGGCGTTGCTAACACTAGCCCTAGCAAGAGCCGTGCTTCGTAGAATCTACCACCGGATCGAAAACGTGACCCACTGAGAATATCCCGCGAGAAACTCAGTGGCCTGTGTCTGTGGGTTAGTTCACTCGCCGAGCCCTTCGTCGCAAGCGACGGGTTCGATGAGAACGATAACCGGAACTTGAGGTACCTAAAAGCACCGTTAGTGGATTGGGAGGGTCCGTAAGGTAATAAAACCAACACTGACGTTTATAAAATCTCATGAAAAGTCAACGCGTAAGATTTAAATGTTAAATCGATTCTCTTCAATCCGCATTGCTTGCTTTTACAACCCGTTTTCTGGAAATTTCGCGATCCATGCCACCGCTCCATCGACTATCCGAAATGCATTACAAAATTTTAATGTACTACATCTTAATCTATGTTAGTTGATACCGCAAACTCCAAACACATGCTGTTGTTATAAAGGCCATAAAGGCAGACCTCCGTGTCCTGTCAGTCTGTAATCCGGAGCTCGAGACCTCTCACTGAATCGATTGATATGTACTTCTAAACTAAAACTTCTTAAACAATTCACAATTACTATCGACTTCAAATAGTGCAAAGGTTTCTATATTTATTAATTATTTTATACGCTAATTTAAAGGTGCCTTGTACATATTTGTATTGTAAATATTTTGCTGTACATACAACATTTAAGAATCTTCACAGTGTTCAACCGAATTGGATCATATGCGATAAAATTATGTGGTGCTTATTTGAGAGCGCTTTTAGTGTTTTCGACTTAAAAACTTTTTGAATCAAAACACATTGGAAAGTTATACATACGCTTATAACATTATTATTCTCGCAGTTCACTTGTTAAAAACTGTTATAAATATTGTACGAAGGTATACTGCAAACTGTGTATGTGTTTGTGTCTGTGTGTAACCTAGTGTGAATAGTTTCAAACCCCGGAACAGACAGATAGAACACCGACGTGCCGAATGACAATAAAACACAATTTTCAACTCACTGTAACGTCGACGGCCGCAAACCTGTACTAAACCTAATAAATACTCATTTAGTAATAAGCTAGCCTTAGTATATAAGAAAATCGAAAATTTAATTTGCAAGAATCCAAAAACATCATTTCAAAATCGATTTTATTACACTCGTTATACGTAGCATTCGATTAGTAAACTTGGGAATATAATTGATCTGTCTAATGCCTTCTCATAAGGCATGTTTGGGTCTAAGAACAGAAAAAAAAAATTGTTAAAAAAAATTTCATAATTTTTTTTTTGTAAGTCCACACGAACATCAGATAAACAAAGAGCCAACAAAGAAAACAACATTAAAATCACAAATAAGAAGTGATAAGTTAATTGCATTGTAGGTAAAAACCGCATTATTTTATACAATGACGTCAACGTTCAAGCGCGTGTTACTGGAAAGGGATCTACCATTCGGGACGCGCCTAGTGGTAAGTGGTTACCGGCACTCAAAGACAATGTGAAGAAATTCTCCGGTGGATTTCTTTATATTAACAAAACATACATGGAAAATGTATTATAATAACATACGTACATGAATATTTTGAATTCTTGCAAACATTATACAAAGACTGCGTCAAATGTGTATAATACATTATATCAAGAATTTTATTGTCGAAAGCATATTTCTGATGTCGGAATCGGATGAATTATTTTTATTATTAACGGTAGCCACAAAGTGCCGGGTCAACCTTTTCCGGGACATCAACAAACCCGACCGTTTGGCGATGCTAAATGTTTTTAAAATTTGAGACAAAGTTACAATTAAGTAACGTCTAGTAAATAAGCATCCATAAAATTTCAAAGCTGGCAACCCAAGCCCGCTCTAGCCGTTGGATCTATAGAAAATACGTTAATAAAAATCTCGAATCGTCTTAATAATAATTTAAGGAAGTATTTACTAATATATACAAATTTCCAATGGGAGCAGTCAGAGCGCAGGTCTCAAAGCAGAAGGGCTTGATAGAAAAAAAATTTTTAGAAATTCACATGACAATCTCTATAAATAAAAACCAATGTTTGTATGTATGGTTGTCAGCAATTCGTGGAATTAATTTTGTCCTAACACTTTTAACCTACGACAGATGGCGCCAGTAGTTTTTACTGATTTTTGTTCTTCATACAATTGAAGACATGAGGTGATGAAGGGGATAAGTGCCATTTTTAAGATTATTGAGTTTTTACATTGAATGAAGGTGTTATGTGCCTATAAACCATATTAGAACTTAAAACTCGGGATTTAAAGGCTATTTTTATAAATTGCATGTGATGAAGGAGTTATGTACCAAAAAAAAGGACAAGTAACAAAAGTTTGTTGCCCATTTTTCTCAAAATTAACAAATTGTACCATATCCCCTTCATCCCCTCATATCTTCAAATATACTTTATCGATAATGTATTATGCAATATTACTGTGCAAAGTTTCATCATAATATGATTAATTCTTTAGGAACTTATTGACATACAAACATTATTTTTATTTATATATTTAGGGCCATAAACGTGAATTTCAAACTCAGTTTTACTGGGATATTCTCGTTTACAGGGGATAATTACAAATCTCGTTCCTGACATATCCTTACCGGGGCCCAGGGACATATGCTTATTCCTTCAATGCAGCACGATTGCGATCAAGTACGTGTCTAAACAATAACTTCGGCACTAAAATTTGACTATATAACAAACCCCAAAACATTCACATCAATTTCTGGGCATTCACATGGATTCGTGGCATGCTAAAAATAAACACGCTCCGAATTGAGAACCTCGTTTCTGTTTTATTCAGTCGGTTGAATCTGTCTTCTTTTCACGCCCACGAATAAAAATACTTTAAGTATTAAATACACAAAAACACAGCCTTCATTACGTTTTAAGGTCACCGGCGCGTTAATCAACTCTCAAAAGCGCATGTCGCATTCACTTGAGAATAACATAAAAAAAAAAATTAAAAAAATTAAAAAAAAAACATTACGTGTGACGAAACACAAATGATACACGCTCTCGGCGACGCGCACTGGTTCGACGTTAGCCGAACCGAGAGAAAGCTATGACGTCACAAGCAACAAACTTCACACCGGTGATCAATAAAACGTTTGTTAATGAAACCAAAAGAAAACAAAAGAACGCCAGTTTTTTTTAATTACCAAAAATATTGAAAAAAAAATGACTAGTCTTGTCTGTCGATCGTAGCGATCATAGCGGTCATCTATTAATCAAATTTAAAAATAGAATGCAAAACGAAAACGAATTTTTGGTCACGAGATTACCTTAATTCGTTTCAACAATAGCCTCTCTCATTAAAGGTCATTTTCGTCACACTTTTCTCTTTGTGTTTTTTTTTTTTTCATTTTAAACACTGTCCGTAACTTTATCAAGAATATCGGAAAACTTTACTTTCTCTTAGAACTGAGTTTCAGTATAATTTGGAATTTAGAACGTGTCAAGTGACATCCTCTTAAAACTGAGTTTCAGTATAACTTCGAATTTAAAACGTGCCAAATGAAATTCTCTTAAAACTGAGTTTCAGTATAATTTCGAATTTAGAACGTGCCAAGTGACATTCTCTTCTTCTTCTTTATTTTTTTGGCTCCAGCACGGTTCGTGCATTAGCCAGAGATTCTCTTAGAACTGAGTTTCAGTATAATTTCGAATTTAGAACGCGCCAAATAACATATGTTTAGATTAAGTTTTGGTAATTAAAAAGTATCGGCATATATATATAGAGAAGAAGCACCGCGTGCGTACCGTGGCCGCGCGCCACGCCGGCGCCGCACCTTGCGAGTCGCGCCCGGCCTGCGAGCGCGCGCGAGTCTCCTCCAGGATGTACGAGTTGATGACGTAGGCCTCGCGCCGGATGCGGTCCCGGAGCTCGCCCGACATATCCGGGATCGCCCACTTCACTATTATCGTTCCGAGGGCCACTACGTTCTGCAAAGAAACGAACAGAAATATAAAGATTTATATTTCAATAGAAAGATTAAAATAAAGAATTAGATTAAATTAGACTAAATTAAAAGAATTAGAGAAAAAGAAGTAGAATTAGAATAAAGATTTAGATTTTTATTTTATTAATGACAGCGAGGAATCTTAAATTAGTCATTATTTCTGTCATTAATATTGTCAGTACGTTGGTCACGGCTAAGCATGATCACAGTTGTAGCCTACAGTAAAAATATTATATATAAATTAAAAAATGCTTACTACGAATTCTTCGTAGATACTTGTAACCTTGTGCGCTAATACAGACCCACTGGCAACCTCAATGTTTTTAAGATAAAATTAATCACAATAACACTAATAGTATTGCTTTAAAATAACTACTATTCTTTGTGGGTACACACTCTCAAGTATGTCAACTTGACGTCGATAATTATCAAACACGCTATAATTGCGAATCACAGAAAACAGAAAATAATTATTTTTTTACCCTTGTATCCCTGGCCGGTCAAAGTAATAAAATTATTTTATTGCCATAGATTCTAAATATTAGATTTTAAGATTACGTTGTGAAGTTATTGAAAATTATGTTTTTTTTAAATCCTACCTAAGCTGATAGCCTTGAGAGGCTATATCAACGTCGCCTTAACTAGTAGGTGAGCTCACTGGGCTCCAACCTGATGACGTTGCTAACACTGACCCTAGCAAGAGCAGTGCTTCACAGAATCTACCACCGGATCGGAAACGCGACCCACTGAGAAGATCCGGCGAGAAACTCAGTGGGCTGTGTTTGAGGGTAAAATTATGTAAAAACATTATATTAAGTGTCGCATATGGTTATCATAGTATTACACAGCATTTCTCAACGCACTGTACATAAGATCGGCGCATCCCAATGTAACCTCATGTCTATTGAGACATTTCACTGGAATGCATTAGAACCAACCTCAAAGACGACGACGAAGGCGAGTCTGGCTCCGATGATGTGCCAGTACCAGGTGCTGTGCGCGTAGTCTTTGCCGTTCTTGTAGTCCCAGTAGCCGGGGAAACTACAAACGAACAAAATTTCATGTTTAAATAAATATATGTTACGCTTAGAACTGTATGTAAATAAATAAATAAATAATTATTAAATTAATTTAATATAATAAATAATAAAATAAAATAATTAAATTAATTAAAATAAATTATTAAACAATGTGATGGTGTAGCACTGTGACACTCCTGCAATACAAGCTACTACCAGTAAACAACTGATTGCAGTAAGCTGATGTAAATATGAGAAGGCCGTGGTTTGTTGTCGGCGAAATACGGTAGTAGCCTTACGATTCACAAGAGGTCCTACCACCAGTACATACCAATAGAACCATAATAATGTTCAAATTTTAAAATTTCAATTAATTATAGTCGCATTTCGACTACTGCAGGACCTCTAGTTTTCGTAAAAAGGGGGTACAAAGTTTTTGCTTAACGTATTAATATCTAGCTTAGTTAGTCGAGACCTGCACATGGTCCCCCCGTACGTGGAGTTGAGCGGCGGGTGCTCGAGCACGGTGATGTTGAAGTCGGCCAGCGTGTTGTTGACGTACTGCTCCAGCGAGCCGTGCGTGAACGCGTACACCAGCCGCGGGATGAACTCCGACGTGAACGCTATTATGAAGCCCTGGAAACGAGACTGCTGTTAAGATATCTTGTGAATCCGCGCGGGCAGGTACAGCCCGCCTATTTCTGCCGTGAAGCAGTAATGCGTTTCGGTTTGAAGGGTGGGGCAGCCGTTGTAACTATACTGAGACCTTAGAACTTATATCTAAAGGTGGGTGGCGGCCTTTGTGCTCCGGATGTCTGTGGGCTCCAGTAACCGCTTAACACCAAGTGGGCTGTAAGCTCGTCCATTCATCAAAGCAATAAAAAAAATACTCGTTCACGTGTGCTTAAGATCACCGCTGCGAGTGGAGTTAAAATCCAATTTTATGTATCAATATTTGTGTTCGAGTTCAGCTTTCTGGCAATTATGGTATAGAGGACGCGTTTTGTAAATGAAATTCATGAATATCACCATCACGATCACTGCCAGTGGATAGTAAATAAAACAAGAAAATAACATTTTCTAAGCAGTTGTTACACTCGATTTATAGTAGTATATATTATATACAGTTGTATTGTGTAATTGATGTGCCAGTCTTATTAGGCAATTTCAATTCTGTGAGACATGAGGGTTAGTGCTTGTTCATATTCACAGTAGAGCGTGGGGGAGGGTGCGGTGGCGGACGCGCTGTCGTTCGCAGCCACGAAATATCACACATGCGACTTATTCTTAAATTGTTCATATTAGGACGCTGGGCACACCTCACCCCCGCAGTTTTGATGAAAATTTTAATTTATTATTATTATTGAAGTGAAAACTTCTTTAGAATCGTTGTGATTTCAAACCGGATGCAACGGAAAAAACGACAGGTAAGAGACACAAATAAAAAAATGTGTAGGATGAAGCCAGCAAAGAATGAGACAGAAATATACATACTATTTAATACAGCGCCATCTGTGAGATTTTTTAATACTAACGTGTGTATGAAAGCTCTTGTAGTGAATTTTAATTTAGGATTATACGTGAAATTAAAATATCAATTCACAGAGGGCGCTACCTTACAATTATTTACTAATGACAAAACTTTACATATACTTAAGACGTTTAGGATAATTGTATTTTAATTTTGGAAGGTTTCACTTCTACCACGTGTGAATTGCACACATTTTGTTTTTTGCTTTTATTTTATTCCGACATTGTATATGATTCTGGTATACTATATGAAATATTAATGAATGTAAAATAAAATAAAACATAAAGTGTTGAGGAACGAGTCGTCTCACGTTGGTGATGACGCTGAGCTTGCCGATGGAGTCGAGGATGCGGTACCAGACGCCGATGTCGGTGACGCGCTGCGGCACGGGGCGGCGGAAGCACGTGAGGAACTTGCGCGCGTCCAGCCGCATCTCCAGCACGTTGTTGATCAGCGCGAACAGCGGCGCCAGCGGGAACGCCGCCACGAAGATCGTCACGAACCCGTACTGCAGGACTGGGAACACGACGCTTGTGCAATCATTCTAAATATTCAAATTTACTGGTCGTAGGACCTCTTGTGGGTCCGCGCGGGTAGGTACCACCACCCTGCCTATTTCTGCCGTGAAGCAATAATGCGTTTCGGTTTGAAGGGTGGGGATAGCCATTGTAACTATTCTGAGACCTTAGAACTTATATCTCAAGAGGTGAGTGGCGCATTTACGTGGTAGATGTCTATGGGCTCCAGTAACCACTTAACACCAAGTGGGCTGCAAGCTCGTCCACCCATTAAAGCAATAAAAAAAATTGGATTATGAAACATTTGAATATGTGAAATATTATGTATTTTGTTCTTGACTGTTAATTTCAGACTGTATCTCCTTTGTGATTTTTTAGGAGGTTTGTGACTTCTGTCGCTAAATTACGAAATACTATTAAATTATCTTAGGTTTTTCAATGTGAAAGTAATGTTGTACATAATATTGCACGTCTTGTAGCTGTTGAGTCCCGTTCAGAAGTGAAGGTGTTTGTGTATTTTATGCGTCGCGGAGTTAGCACAGTTCCGCCGGTAGCCGCCCCCTCCCTCGCCGCGGCATTACCGACTTTACAAAGGAGGAGTTGATGCGTAAACATATTTTAACTTAGTATAAGTAATTTATTACTATCATTGGGCAGGGTATTTTATAAAATCTTATATCTGTTAAAAAATAAAAAAAACGATTGCACTCACTCATTTCCAAATATTCAGGAAACAGTCCCATGTTCGGGAAGTCGACCAACTTAAAGTCTTTAACCCACTGAAGCGGACTTTTTAACCTAAAAATATATTATTCAGCATCAGCTCATAGAGACATCAGACGGCTAATTTTGATATTGTTCTATTTTAAAAGAAATTCATTTTCTTCTGTATTGTGCTGAGAAGTTTGAAAGCTCGCGTCACCATCGTGTCTAACCGAGCAGTGACCGTTTCCACCTGAAGAGTAAGGTGGTCTTTATTACAACACAAGATACTTTGACTTAGTGTACAATCAAGTCTATGGGCTCTAGACAGCATTCGTCACCTGTGTGCTTAGAGCGAGAATTTTAACGTTCTCGATAGCGTAAAAGTTAACTCAAATTTGTATGCAGTTAGAGCGTTTGCCTACGTTTGCCGCTAGGGGCGCTGTTCCAACTTCATACAAATTTTAGTTAACTTTTACGCTATCGAGAACGTTAAAAAACTCGCATTAAGGATAAAGGCCAGTCATTCATGTAGTTAACAACAGGTTACTTGATTTTGGTCACTCGTGAAATTGAAAGCATAGTGGTGCGCCGCCAGACTCGTGATGCAGTAGATGAGGTAGGGACCAGATCCAGGATGAGAGAGACAGACAGCTCACGGCACCAGTGCCACCAGCCGTTGGAGAAGGCAAGGTATATCTTAATAGACCTCATCACGCTAAGCGAAATGTGAGGTATCTCTCAACTTCGGTGATGCATACAGTGGCAGAAGGCACCATCTTTCAATAATCACAACAGTTTATATCATCGACCTTTAGTGATGATCCTCAAAGATATCATTAAGTACATACTGTCTCTTCCTGCCGATGGTCCTGATGATGTTCCACCAGGAGAGCAGGTACGGCATCATCATCTCCACGATCGTGTTGATGAACTGCTTCCCGACCATTATGATGGCCAGCTGGATGGAGAGCTCTAGAAGACAGCCTCCGGGAGCGCACTGAACAAATGATCATTACTTAGCAGCCCTTGCTTCATACACTGGACAAATAATATTAAGTAACTGGTGGACGCGACTATTGTTTATTGTCCGTCAATGGTAGTTCCCACTTGTACTGTGCTTCTTTGTAACGCCAGCAACGATACCAAACTCTAGCATGACCTAACGAAACGTTTGGGTACGCATACATACAGACATGCAAACATCGATATCTATTTATATCGAGGGGTGAAATGTTAGTTGGTTCAAACGATATTTCGCTTAATACACGACATTTATTTTTGTAATTAAAGGTCCGTTTTATTTGGTATTAGCATTAACAGTTCGCTTTTTTGTTACGAATTTTTTTCCAAATTTTAAACTTTGAACTTTAAATTCGGAGTCGTCGTGGTCTAGCGATGCAACGGTGCTCGAATCCCGCAGGCGGGTACCAATTTTTCTAATGAAATGCGTACTTAACAAATGTTCACGATTGACTTCCACAGTGAAGGAATAACATTGTGTAATAAAATTATATAAAAATTACTGGTGGTAAGACCTCTTATGAGTCCGCACGGGTAAGCACCACTGCCCTGCCTATTTCTGCCGTGAAGCAGTAATGCGTTTCTGTTTGAAGGGTGGGGCAGCCGTTGTAACTATACCGAGACCTTAGAACTTATATCTCAAGTTGGCATTTATGCGGTAGATGTCTATGGGCTCCAGTAATCACTTAACATCAGGTGGATAGATGTCTATGGGCTCCAGTAATCACTTAACATCAGGTGGACTGTGAGATCGACATCCCATCTAAGCAATTAAAAAAATATATATATAGATTCAACAAACCTCCTCTTGTCTGTGCCCGAAGAATCTAATATACTCTCCGGGTCGACCGATGATTTTCCCTTTGAAGAAAGCGATGTAGAATATCGAGGCGTAGTAGTTCACGAACTGGAGCAGGTATATCTTGAGCGTGAGCGAGTCGTCGAACTCGGTCTGCGTCCGAAGCAGTTCCTTCTCCGTCAACCATTCGGCTAGGTACTGGTAGATCTGTCAAGTGCAAATATAACACGGTTAATGTACAGCTGACCATTATTAGTGGACACCCGGACAGCACAGCATTTTGAAATCCAGTATACATTTAATGCCAGGTGCTCACTGGCATATTAGGGTTTTTTTTAAACAGGGTTTTTTTTTTCTAGAATAATAAACCTATTTGAATTTTCACGAGTAAAGTGTCGCATACGCACATACCGGCTCGTGACGTAACCAGCATTATGACGCGGGCGTGCGAGAGGGATAGTGATATGTTGTGACGGTGCACTCACACTGTGCTATGCTATTTCATTCTTATTACTTGCTACGTCATTTTACGATTAATTTCGATGATATTTTCGTTAAAGATAACTTTCCTGTTGTTTAGGATCAAAGCGGCATGACTGTTATTCTTCAAACTGGATTTAGGTAGGCAGCATCCTGGTTGTTCCAGTAGCATGGGCGACGACAAGCAGTTTTACTGGTGGTAGGACCTCTTGTGAGACCGCAGGGGTAGGTACCACCGCCCCACCTATTTCTGCCGTGAAGCAGTAATGCGTTTCGGTTTGAAGGGTGGGGCAGCCGTTGTAACTATACTGAGATCTTAGAACTTATATCTCAAGGTGTGTGGCGTATTTACGCTGTAGATGTCTATGGGCTCCAGTAACCACTTAACACCAGGTGGGCTGTGAGCTCGTCCACACATCTAAGCAATAAAAAAAAATAAAAAAAAGTCCAATGAAAAAGTCTCAGTCAATGACCACCATTTTACTGAGATTATATTTCATCCCATATCATCTCATTTCATTTCATAATTTTTCATAAAAAATAAGAATATAAATTAAAATAAGACATGATTTAAAGGTCTTAGTGACCAGGTCATAAAATCTCATTAAAAAAAAGCACTCACATAGTTGAAGAGGAAGATGAAGCACAGGTTGATGCAGGCCGCCGTCGCGGTGGTGAACATGATGGGGCTGTACGTGATGAGCACGTTGTCGTTGTGGCGCAGCACGGCGGCGCCCAGCAGCGACATGCGGTACAGCACCACGCCCAGCACGGTGGCCAGCGCCAGCAGCACCAGCAGCGCCACCACGCTGAACGACATGAGCGTGGCGGGCAGCCGCATGCGCCAGAACGGGACCATCGGCTCGTTCTCGCCCGTCACCACGTTTAGCTGCGGCGGACAGTCAGCAATGTATTATGTACAGTACTCGCCAATCTTTATGGCCGCTCTGAATGTAGCCGTTGGTACGAACTTGCGCATGGTACAGTCGGGTAGACATTGCATAACCAAGATTTTTTTTGTAATTAATAACGATAGCAACGAGAAACAAATAACCAAAAAGTAACAATATGAAACTATTCTGAACGCGACGATACTGTCACAGCTCAGCGAGTTGTGATTGGTGTAGTAAAATAGCACTCACACTAACGCGCGGGAGGCGAGGATGCTTGCGGGTGGGAGACAGCGCGCGCGGGGGGCCCTGCCTCCACGCCCCGCGTACGTCTCGCTGATACCTGATTTTGTGTTCTGCGCAGCGTAATGCGGCTAGGTTCGGAGCGGCCATAAAGTTTGGCGAGTACCTACAATTCCTGACTGAGGTCAGTACAGTTGTGAAATTTATTTTGTACTAACTGACCCGGCAGACTTCGTTCGAAATCGATAAATAAAAGACCTAAACTTTGTATAAAATAAACTTAAAACAAACAAAAGGAATCCGTCCGACGGGGGACACATCAAAGGGAAAACAAAATTGTTATTTTTATTTAATTCCGAGCATTTTCATATTTATCTACCTTTTAAACCTTCTTTGGACTTCCCCAATAATCTATATCTAGACATCACGATTCGATTAACTGAAAATCGCACACACCGCGATTTTACTGGTGGATTGTGGAGGGACGTCTTATGAGTCCGCGCGGGTAGGTACCACCAACCCGCCTATTTCTGCTGTAAAGCAGTAATGCGTTTCGGCTTGAAGGGTGGGGCAGCCGTTGTAACTATACTTGAGACCTTAGAACTTATATCTCAAGGTGGGTGGCGCATTTACGTTGTAGATGTCTATGAGCTCCAGTACAACTGATGACAACTTCAGTACATTGACCTATTGTTGGGTTCGCTTATGTTCGTTTGGAGAGGCTTAAACGACAAAGGGAAGATCTTCCATCGAGCGGGTGATATTGCTCGGTAGACCGACGGTCCCAATGTTGTTGTTCGGAACTTGTATATATGCAAGCTTATCTTAAGAATGTCGTATGTTGTATGATGGCTACCCGCCACATTCGTTTTAGCTTAAGACATTGTATACACGTGATGTGCGGTCAGTGGGCGCACCTGCCGTCGCTTGACGTGCGCCAGCCGCGCCAAGTACTGCGGGCGCGGGTGCTCCTCGTACACGTCGAACCCGGTGAGGTCCCAGCGGTGCGTCATCTCGGCCGAGTAGCGCTTCCAAAGCTCCAAAAAGCACGCCGCTGCAACAACAACCGTTTCTCGCGTGAAACAACCTCATCACATCGGCAGCGAGGCAGCCCATCACACACCCACAATAGCATTGAGCAGTCAATCGAACTCTATAGATTCAACTGATTTTCGAAGTGAAACTTCTAATGCGACTTCCAACAAGGTAGCGTTAAACGTTTAACGCTACCATAATAGAAAGAGACAGAGCGAAAGTGAACGCATGGAACGCGTGGACGCGTCGTTTTTTTATTCAATGCGAATTTTTTTTAAGGACAATTACGGTAAGCAGCTGCTTTACTACCGCCCATGGACACCAACAAACCAGCGGTGGCCACTGTGCCATCTTGACGTTTCAACAGGGATCTACCCATCAACGGAAATTACTAACCAGATGGCTTTTTGGCGGGAACGCGAGGACTGAAGTTGTGTGATTTGTTTTATTTTGTCTATTTAGTCTTTCTTCAGGTTTAAATGTGTAATAACGTTGCTTTATTAATTGTTTAATATCTGTGAAAATGCACAAATGTGGGAAAATGAAGCAAAGCCGCAAATTTCATCCCAGTTGATTAATGTCTCAAACTAATCATGTTCATTTCATTTCATTTCACTCCATATTATCATCTTTCAAAAATAAGAATATAAATTAAATTAAGACATGACCTAAAGGTCTTAGTTACCAGGTCATAAATACCCTTTAAAAAAAAAGATGTCCGACGTCCCTAAGTCGAGGTCACTCACCCCAAAAGCTCATGAATATGGCGAAGAATACGGTGGTGGAGTTGTCGAAGAGGTACGTGATGCGCGACTGCAGACAGGTCGCCTTCAGATCCCAGAACTCGCAGAAGTAGTCGCACTGCGGACACATCTTTATCGTCGAGTTGTAGTTGCAAATGTCTTCACTGAAATCAGTTGTCAGGGTTCAATTACGCGGCATCGGTTCGAGTAGAGCAGGGCGGCCATTGGGTCAGCGCGGGTCACGTGAACGGTGACGTCATTTTTAAAGTATTGCTTTCTCTGTCTAGCATTAAATCTTAACTTATTATGTATTTCTTCTATCCATGTGTTTGTTAGTGAGCTCTTCCTAAGCAGCTAGAATAATTTTGGTGTTTTTTTTTGTGTGGTTTCGTATGGATGCGAGAATGTTTTAAATTGACAATTCGACAAGTCGACTACAAAAAATTTAATTACTATTTTGAATTTAAAAAAAATTATATATGTTGGAGACAATGTCTGTCGGGTTCGCTAGTACCTTTTATTCTCTTTATTTTATCAAAGGCTTTTATTGTTGGTTGGTTATTAAATTTAAGAATAGACTGTCCCTTATTTATATCTAGGAATACGATCCCTAAGGCCGAGGCATTAAAGTTGAAATTACCTCGGTTTGTTGGAGTACACGGTCGCGGCCGAATATATGAAGCAGATGAGGCCGACGAGCGAAGCCGGGATCAACATGTGCGTGTAGAAACCGAGCCAAGCAAAATACAGTCCTGAAATCAGAATGACACGTTGTAATTATGACAATAATAAAATTATTAATTAAACAAACGACGGCTAGTTTTATCCTAAACTATGCATTAAATGCAGTAGTTCATTGATTTTTCTTCCCGGCAACCCAGGAAAAGTTTTTACTTTAGTACCATCGGAGTACGCTAGATGACGTTGAAAACATTGATGTTTTTCACAAAACTAACGACATTCATAACTGAGTCCCCGTTTCACTAGCATTATATAAATTTCGAAGCAATTATTAAATTTAAAATACGGTTGTAGTAGGCTAGTAATGGACAATATTTTGTAAGCATTACTTCACCAAAAAGTTACATTTCATTCATCATTAAAACACCGTTGCAGCAAAACTTATATAACAGTTGTCAAGTGTGACTCTGTTTTTTTTTTAAAGAAATTATTATTATCTCTTTAATTTTACAAATTGAAAGAAACCTTGTTTTCGTGTAGATGGGTAGACAGCATAGCGTGACCGTCAACGGTGGGACACGCGTTCGAAGTACATATTCATTTTCAAAAATGTCAAAGTCAGAACTGCTCTTACCTATTTTAACACCGAAATAATCTTTCACGTAGTCTAGCGGTTGGTATTTGAGGCATTTAGACACAGCCGCCCATTCTGTGTACAGCAAATATCGCATCGAACCCGGTGTTTTGAGATCACCCTGTAGGCAAGGAACAGAGATGTTAGTAAAAATAAGTTCAGCAACAACCACGCGCGTACTCATAGGACATTCGATCACAAAAATTCGAAATACGAACTTACCACTATCCTGTCTGTTTCTACGACATGTTTCAAAGTCATGCTTTGAGGCTTGAGAAAACCGTTATACAATACAATCGAGACTTCAGCCTCATGGTCTCAGGGTGGGCGGCACTTACCCTATGCTGACTGCGGACCTTGATAACCACTCACACCAATTAGATCGTAGCTTGTTTACTCATTAATACAACAAAAAATTCCTAATACATTCACCACTTTCTGGTTCAAGGAAAATTAGTGATACCTCATTAATAACAGATGGCGTTAGTTATGTGCTTAGAAAATTTAATGAAAGCACTTTTGCAGCGCACTGTACGTCAGCTACGTTGCCACTGCTGACTAAACACAACCCAGGAACATCTGACCATTCTCTCGTTTTGACGATTCCAATCTGACCGTTTTCTTTAACTCACATCGTGTAAGGGATAGGCCGCGCTATAAGTACAGTTTGATATGAGTCTGTTGATACCGAATGCGAAATCGTCACCCGGCTTCGAGAACTTCTTCCTGTCCAGTATGAATTGAACTATCCTAGAGCGGATCGAGGGTGTCCAGAAGCATTCTGATGTTGTGTCGAATCTGAAAAGGAAAATATGCATTAGGAGATAAAAAGCCTTTATAATGAGAGGTAGGTAGATCCCAGGGGTATTATTCAATAAAACTATGGGTTAGTCACTAATATCAAATGTCTAATTCTAGTCTTGTTACACAAACAATTTACGATATAAAACAATAATTCCAATAACACGCGGGCGCACGCAACTCACACTTAAAACGGAAGCTACCGGAAAGAAACTTAATTATCTTTTTATTTTTTTTTTATTGCATAGCTGTGTGGACGAGCTCACAGCCCACCTGATGTTAAGTGGTTACTGGAGCCCATAGACATCTACAACGTAAATGCGCCACACACCTTGAGATATAGTTCTAAGGTCTCAGTATAGTCAACGGCTGCCCCACCCTTCAAACCGAAACGCATTACTGCTTCACGGCAGAAATAGGCGGGGCGGTGGTACCTACCCGCGCGGACTCACAAGAGGTCCTACCACCAGTAATTACGCAAATTATAATTTTGCGGGTTTCATTTTTATTACACGATGTTATTCCTTCACCGTGGAAGTCAATCGTGAACATTTGTTGAGTACGTATTTCATTAGAAAAATTGGTACCCGCCTGCGGGATTCGAACACCGGTGCATCGCTTCAACACGAATGCACCGGACGTCTTATCCGTTAGGCCACGACGACGACAATGTCAAAAAGACGGATATAGATAGTAAAAACTATGTAAGCGAGCGGGCATACGGCCGCGAAAGTGACGTACAGGTCGGTTTGCTATAATACCTTCTTTTATTTATTGAATAGATAGGAAAACAGGTAGACTACCCACTAACTGTTCAGTGGGTAGTGAAGGCAGCACCACACGACTGTCACTATCTGCCTCAGGCTATAAGGTCTGGACTCTTGATAGTACTCTGTGTTGGTTTTCCCATTCTCTAAGCCAGTAAGCTTGGCTTCTTCGCGGCAAAAAAAAAGCAGGATGGTGGTACCTACCCGCGCCCTATAAAGCGGCACGTGAGTTATTTTAGCCATCTTGGCTAGTAAAAACGACTTGTAAGGTATTTGAGAACACAATCTACTCTAAGGTTGTTTAATTAGTTTTTTTTTTTTGGCTTTTTAGAAAACATTTTAACTTCGCTTTTTTGCTAAAAATGATATGAAGCAGCTGACTTTCATGCTACTACTCGCTATTAATTAATTTTTTATTTATTTTATATCCCAATATACAGGACCCCTTCACGTGTATTTTCTCAAGGAAACCTCACGAGGCCACGACCCTCAGCATTGAGGATTGTCGACGCAAGGAGGAGGAGAAGCACTGTATAAATAAAATACAGGCTTGTATATTGAATATTTGCGTTTATTCTAATTTTATTAATTTAAATTACAACTTGCCATGAACGGGGCTATAAGGCTGGAACAGACGAGGGTTGCCAAGCGCCAAACTTAAAATTAGCAACTTAGAACTTAGGTGTTACCATTACAATATAATTCTAATGTTCATATTTTGATTGAACAAGCGCAGTAAAACAAAACTTACAAGTATTCTTTGTCTTTGGAGTAAATAGCGGTTAGACGATGTCTTCTTTCAGGGAACAACTCCGGATCCACCCTTATCTTTGATATGAACTTATCCCAAGTAGCCTCAACTCGATCTATGAAATTACTAGTCTTCACTGCTGAAAACTGAAAAAATTTTTTTTTGTGAATTTTTAATTTTGTAGATCAGACGAAATTGATTACAACGCCATCTGTAATCACTGGAAAACAGCATACGAAAAGAAAACCTGTTCTGCTTGTTCTGTAGCTTTTTTTTATTTACTGGTGGTAGGACCTCTTGTGAGTCCGCGCGGGTAGGTACCACCGCCTATTTCTGCCGTGAAGCAGTAATGCGTTTCGGTCTGAAGGGTAGGGCAGCCGTTGTAACTATACTGAGATCTTAGAACTTATATCTCAAGGTGGGTGACGCATTTAAGTTGTAGATGTCTATGGGCTCCAGTAACCACTTAACACCAGGTGGGCTGTGAGCTCGTTCGCCCAACTAAGCAATAAAAAAAATAAAAAAAACAATGCTGATGGTCTTGAGAGACCATATCAGCGTCACCGGGCGAGTAGGTGAGCTCACGGGGCCCAAACCTGACGTTGTTGCTAACACTAGCCCTAGCAAGAGCCGTGCTTCGCAGAATCTACCCCCGGATCGGAAGCGCGACCTCCTGAAAAGATCCGGCGAGAAACTCAGTGGGCTAGATGCATGAGTTTTTTGGATATTTTTTTGAATAAAACACAGTAAACTTCATCATTTACTACATCACTGTTTGTGTGAAAACGCCTATGCTTACTTACCTGGAGCCTATAACACTTTGAGATATGGCTAAACAAATATACGAGTAGATAGATAATACACGACAATCTGTGACCAGCATCAGTATTTGCGCATACACAATAATATTTATAATTGCGTGTGTGTAGCGATGAATGTATCGTGTGATATGCGATGCACAAATAAATCTGCGGGAATATTACGTATTTCAACTTTGATCAGTTTGTTTAGTGGGAGCTTTTTAACGTTCTCGATAGCGTAAGAGTTAACTCAAATTTGTATGCAATTGCAACAGCGCCTCTAGCGGCAAACGTAGACATACATTCCAATACCATACAAACTTGAGTTAACTTTTACGCTATAGAGTAAGTTAAGAAACTCGCACTAAGCACGCTGTATACATTTCTGAGCTTTGTGATCTTTGGTATCGGGGCACCGCTTGATATTCTATTTTAACACGAGGTATCTTATCCTTTAGGCCACAAAGGATTAAAATTATCGATACATTGACGAGGTCAGAGGTAGATGTGACCAAAATTAAAGAGAATTAAATACACACACTGTTTATGTTTATTCGTTAATTGTTAAAATGGGATCGTATATGTGGACTTAGATTATTAGGTCATTAGTACCAAGTGTTAGTGCGAAGCCGTCACGTTATCTTTTAGTTTAACATGCGGTGTTAAATTCCTAATGATATAAGTATCGTACCGTACCACTATTTGAAAAAGGGCCCTTTCATGTTTTCACCTGTCTTCGCACTGCTATTTTTAGGTAGCAATACTATTAATTAATTGTTGAAGACAATTGCAGTACTGATTTAAAAAAAATCTGAAGTACAATTGAGAAACATTATCCTTCTGCGGCATTCACAGTATTGGATAACATAACAGATTGAGAATAAATTATCCAGATTATAACGCATTGCCAACGACTCATGTTCCGTAAATGATCGCTCTATTTACCAGGAAATACTTCGAATAAAAAATCTTAATTATTTAATTTATAACTTTGGCTATAATCTATGTTTACAACCGTTACATTAAAGAGCTTATGTTGTGTTCAAGTGTTAGAAATTGGGAATAATTACAACGCATTTTGTTTTGTATTCACAGTCAGCTGCAAGCATGTCTGGAAGAAGACAAATCATGCTGCAGACTAAAATTTGTCTTTGAATTTATTGCTTTTATCTACACATACGAGTATAAGTTATCATGACTGATTGTATGATTCTTCATCGCAAAATCCAAAGAGATGAAGCTACAAGCCTGAAATTTTAGATGATCAGGCCTTTTATTTTGTATGCGTCCACTAAGACATGTTTTGTTCGGAAATTAGAACTCTAAGGAGGTAAAATTTTGTCATTTTAAAGGTGGGAAGCGCAAAATTATTTACATATTTATGTTTGAGGATAAATGTACAGGTACAGCGGCATTTTTTTATATATTTTTCCCCTACGAGGGGATTGAATTAGAGGGTTTAAAGTTTATATGGAAGTTCGCCACTTTTGCAGGAGAGGCATGTAGTTTTAAATGAATTTATAAAAAAATAATATGAATAATTTATATATAATTACTGTGATTTACTTTTAGCACAATAACCTCATAGACCCGAGCGACGTCCTGACGGATCAGTAGTTGATAGTTACAGGCTTTATCTTTGATTGAGGACGACGACCAACTTCATAATATAATGGTGGACTAAAATTTTATTTTGAGTGCACCAAAAGAAGCATTATTTTAAGAATCAATACAAATGTTTTATTCATTATTAATATTAATAATATAAATACCAATAACCCACACACAAACAACGATGAAACAAGACATTTGTTATAAGCGCCATCTATCGAGCAAAGCTAGCCAAGCTCACGTCAGGGACCGCGGTCGTATCGCACATTGAAAACAGAAGTAGCGCTAACAAGTTTTTTTTAAAAGTTAAATTATTGATAAATTCAATACTTTAATTCACAAACCCGTCTAGAAACAAATACGTCAAAAAGACTATGTCCGTACAAAAATATTAAATCATTATTCTATATAGGTACAAAAAGTTTGAATTTAAATTTTGAAATTGTAGTGAAAGTTTGGGTGTTTACCGATAAAGTTGCCGTTTACTGTACAGAAAATGGAAGTCAGTTTTTATAAAAAAAAATTCAATCAAACAAAGTATGCATATACCTTGCCAAGGCAAAGCATACCTTAATGCGTTCTTCTTGTTGGCTATCATTCGGTTCGTGCAGCGGCCATTCCTAAATTTTCGGTAGCTAATTTGACGCAAATGGACCAATGTTGCTTTGATGCTAATGTTAAAAACTACTAAATGCTGTTGACGCTCAGCAGTAGAATGAGTATCGTCAGCTTCCATTATCGCCTTTAAATTGCGGTTCAAATGGCCGGTATCGTTAAACGGCAGCTTCATAGGTAAATGCCTATTAAATATCTTGAATAAAAATTAAGTTCGCTTTATTAACTTGTTCAATCAAGCAATTCAATAATTACAGCCGTTGGTGCGCTCACCATAAAACCTAATAATCATTGCTCCTTAAAATTCAAAAGTACATAATTACGTAACAGTTAAATTTATTACAACGCGATCTATTGACGATTTCCGAAAAAGCATTAACGTTTTTTTTTTGTTTTTTTTATTGCCTTTGTAGGCAGACGTGCTTATTTCTGCATGCTATCGCGATCCACGAGTCAGTGCGGCGTAGAACGATATTCCCGTCTCTATTATGATCACTTTTGATTTCAATATGCGATGACGATGTCATACCTTAGAGATATACAAGGCAGCGTTCAGTATCGCATTCGTCCGTCCAGATTTCCTTAACTGACTGCCATCCTACGAACGTACACACAAATGTTACTCTCGCTGTGCTTCTCTCAACTCCTCGAGCGAGAGGGACGCGGCTTCATTTCACATTCAGCGTCATCAACTCATCTGAATGCGCTTTTTTTTTTGTCCCTACCTAAGCTAATAGCCTTGAGAGGCTATTTCAGCGTAACCTTAACTAGTAGGTGAGCTCACGGGGCTCAAACCGGAGCGATGCTAACACTGACCCTAGCAAGAGCAGTGCTTCGCAGAATCTACCACCGGAAAAATCACGGATTTCAATAGATAGCATTAATATTCGTTTTGAAAATCTAACCAAACAAATTACTCCACAAGATAAGGTAAATCGATTTTAATACTTTTATTCTATTTTATGTTTTTATTGAACCGATGCCGAAAATAAAAATTAAGAATTATTTTATATAAAGAAAAATTGCACTTTCTATTCAGATACCCTAACCCAACTTTTTATTTATTAAAAAGAACAGGTTGATATTTCAAATAATTTTTGCAAGCATCTCGTGACATTTTGATTTCTCTGTCGTTTTTATTGTGAAAACAATTATTTCTAGTACTTTAATCCAGACAAACGCTACCAATATTTAAATAAGCTTCTAATTGTACATACGTTGATTACTTTAACTGTGTATTTTTATCTATTTAAACGCATTTAAGTTTGAAATTACTTCCACGCTTTGCGACTAGTAAACATACATGCTTAGACTACAACATCAAAACGGATGAATATTTAAATTTAACATGGATTATCAGATTTTTGGAAAATGAAACAAAAATCGAAAAGTATCCAATCCTGTTTTCAAAAAAATATAAATACGTTACACAGTGTACAAAAAAAACTTTAAAGTGATTAAAATACGAAATGAAAATTAAACACCCTGTATTTATTGATTTAAAACTTAACACTAAAATGTTTTGCTCTATATTCAGATAATCCACGTCAACTATAAAAATACATCCCGTACGGCCGCACATTTCGACAATAAAACATACTATATATGTATATAATTTTTTTTTAAACAACCATTCCCCATTGAAATTAAATCAACAAAACACGTACAGACTATCGATGCACAGAACATTCTACCTCGAAGCGTAAGCCCTTTGGATCGTGAAGCCATTTGCAAGAATCCTCAAGGTTGGGAACTATTAGTTCTTGACTGAGGGGATCACGATTACGAAAATTGCACCTACCTTCATCGGCATCCTTAATTTTAATATCTCACTGTAATCTCTCAGGACATCGACCGGCACGTGTATCTGTTGAACAAAAAATAAACGGGGACTTTATTCTACACTGTTTATTTCTTAACAACTGCACACTACTGGTGGCAGGACCTCTTGTGAGACCACGCGGGTAGTACCGCCACCCTGCCTATTTCTGCCGTGAAGCAGTAATGCGTTTCGGTTTGAAGGGTGGGGCAGTCGTTGTAACTATACTGAGATCCTAGAGCTTATATCTCAAGGTGGGTGGCGCATTTACGTTATAGATGTCCATGGGTTCCAGTAACCACTTAACACCAGGTGGGCTGTGAGCTCGTCCACCCATCGAAGCAATAAAAAAAAAAGTAAGCCGATTAAATAAAAACCAACCTTAACAAAATTCAGTCCATAAAGTCCCTCCGGCTCCTCCCTTTCTAATTGCAAGCCATCGTGCTCCAGATTCTGCTCAAAGATCCTCCTCTGCTCGTAGGCTTCGGGTGTGGTCGCGTCGTTTCTACCACTCTCCCAGACCAGAACGTAGTCGATCGAACGAACGCCATCGTTGAAGGTCAACGAGGGTTATTGTTGATACCGCCCATAACTATCCTGCGAGGAAAAGTAAGCTATTAATTAATTTTTATTTTTTTAATTTTAATTCAACACTAGCTGACCCGGCAGACTTCGTAGTGCCTCAATCGATAAATAAAAGACTGACGGGGGGGGGACATCAAAGGAAAAACAAAATGGTTATTTTTATTTAATTTCGAGCATTTTCATATTTATTTACCTTTTAAACCTTCTCTGGACTTCCACGAATAATTCAAGACCAAAATTAACCAAATCGGTCCAGTCGTTCTCGAGTTTCAGCGAGACTAACGAACAGCAATTCATTTATATATATATAGATAAATGAAAGTACATACTTGTTGAACGACGTCAAAAAGAACTACCGCCAATTCACAAAAACTAGCCTCCGTCCTGAGAAGAACTGGCAAGAAACTCAGCGTTATTTTTTTTAATATTACATTTTTTTTAATATTCATTTTTGCGGATGATGATACGTGGTAGGTAGGGTCATATCATTATTAGGTTGTGCTCGTACAATTTTTCGTAATTAGACCGTATCAAGTCGACTTACTAAAGAAATTAGACAGTAATCACTAATCATAAAACCATTATATTGAATCTTTCCTCTGTCATTTAAACTACAAACATGTCGAGGGGTGAAGGCTATTTATATAAGCGATATTTCCCGTAAAGTCGCTTTCAGACTACGCTATAATATAATAGCATCACTACATAGTATAAAACAAAGTCGCTTTCTCTGTCCCTATATCTATCTGTCTGTCCTTATGTATGCTTAAATCTTGAAAACCACGCAACGGATTTTGATGCGGTTTTCTTGAATAGATAGAGTGATTGAAGAGGAAGGTTTATATGCATAATAACATCCATTAAATAGGGGAGAAATCAATAATAAATTACAGTTTCCGAAGCGAAGCGAGGGCGGGTCGCTAGTATAGTATATAGCTCATAGCACAACATTATCGCACACCATATTATGTACATTGTTAGGGACACGTTCACACTGTACTGTACTGTACTATATATTATTGGCTAAGTATAGGCTGCTATAATATATTATGGCACTGTAGTATAGCGTAGTCTGAAAGCAGCTTGATGCGTGTCATTTATCTTTGTAATTAAAGAAGCGTTTTATTTGGTATTAGCATCAACAATACGATGTTTTTAATTGAACATCAATTAAGTTTACTCAATTCAAATAGCTGAAGAAGTTTTTTTGTTACGATTTATTTAAAAAAAAATTCAACTATAAATGGCTCTCCTTACAGTTACTGTTAAAAAAATGTGCCTAAAGCCAAATTACCTTTCACCCCTCGGTGTTATTTGTCAAAACCTTTGACAAAACGCACGCGCAAGATCGCAGATTTTTTGATCAAAAATCATTCACTACAATAATATTTAGTTTTAACATATGCGTTTCGGTTCGAAGGGTGGGGCAGCCGTTGTAACTATACTGAGACCTTAGAACTTATATCTCGAGGTGGGTGGCGCATTTACGTTGTAGATGTCTATAGGCTCCAGTAATCACTTAACACCAGGTGGGCTGTGAGCTCGTCCACCAATCTAAGCAATAAAAAAAAAAAACTATTTAGTTTAATAATGAATATTAACGTTCATAAAACGAACGGTATTTGTTAGAGCTGATATAAAATTATTCTCCGGAACAGCATAATTATGTTGATTGCCTAAAAGTCCTTCGGAAACCAGATTACAAAAAAAACTAATGACTTTGTACATATATATTTTTACGTTCCACATTTAACAATCCTGCAGTAATAGTTATAGATAAGAGCCTATAGACATCTTGGTTCGTATAGCCATTGACCAAAATGTCAATTTTGTCATGTCATTTACTGGTGGTAGGACCTCTTGTGAGTCCGTACGGGTAGGTACCACCACCTTGCCTATTTCTGCCGTGAAGCAGTAATGCGTTTCGGTTTGATGGGTTGGGCAGCCGTTGTAACTATACCTGAGACCTTAGAACTTATATCTCAAGGTGGGTGGCGCATTTACGTTATAGATGTCTATGGGCTCCAGTAACCACTTAACACCAGGTGGGCTGTGAGCTCGTTCTCCCATCTAAGCAATAAAAAATAAAAATAAAAAAACACACTTAAAAAGTAATACGACTATTTTATGATGAGCAGTTACCAAATTCTCCTTGCAGAATCGATATGTTACGTCATTTGTCAGTATCATTTTACGTAGTCAGGGTCACTAACCACTAGTCCGAGGAAACGATAAATGACATTGATATTAACAACACAAATAAACTACAATAACACTAAGGAGTGAATCACGGCCAATTAAATACATATAGTTAATTACACAACATTTGTACCAATTTACTAAATATTCATTGATATCTCAATGTAACGAATTTAAATCAGTAATGAATGCTTAAATTTTATTGCTTAGATGGGTGGACGAGTTCACAGCCCACCTGGTGTTAAGTTGTTACTGGAGCCCATGGACATCTACAACGTAAATGCGCCACCCACCTTGAGATATAAGTTCTAAGATCTCATTATAGTTACAACGGCTGCCCCACCCTTCAAACCGAAACGCATTACTGCTTCAGGGCAGAAATAGGCAGGGCGGTGGTACCCACCCGCACGGACTCACAAGAGGTCCTACCACCAGTGATTACGCAAATTATAATTTTGCGGGTTTGGTTTTTATTACACGATGTTATTCCTTCACCGTGGAAGTCAATCGTGAACATTTGTTGAGTACGTATTTCATTAGAAAAATTGGTACCCGCCTGCGGCATTCGAACACCGGTGCATCGCTACATACGAATGAACCGGACGTCTTATCCTTTAGGCCACGACGATGACGTATTAACGTAACTAATGTAAATGAATAAATGAGTGCTTAAAATGTTATGAGTTTTGAATTTAATGACTTTGACTTAATTCCTCAAGGTGAACGACAGTCGGTATTATCCAGTTAACATGTTTCGTATGAGTTCACAATTGCACACGTTTAGAAGTCAGTTAGAAAATTATTAAGTCTTGTTAATAACAACGGAAATGATCACGTTCAAGACTATCACCGGTTTACCGGACTGGACACCAGAAATTTGGAACGCCTTGTGGTGACCGGTAAAATAGAGGAGAAAACGCCTAGGGGTAGAGGTCCCAAACGATGGTCGGGCCAAATAGTGGAGGAACTGGGGATACCTGTCAGCGACGCACTCCACCAAGCTACAAAATGGGATCGATGGAGACAGCTGGTTGATGGAATCGAACGGAGTCACGATCCTCAGCAGTGAGGGACCGACCGAAGAGAGAGAGAGAGACCGGACTTGAATAACTAATCAATGGTAAAGGTACGTTTTCACTTAGGTCCACCAGTATTTATTTATTGGCTAGCGTTACAAAAATAAATATACCCTTAAATTTTAAATTTGTTTTCTAGTGTCGTCTTTCATGGCATAATTTTTAACCGACTTCAAAAAAGGACTCTCTCTCTCTCAATCGACTGTATTCTTTTTTTGTTTTGTTTGTTTGTTACCTCAGAACTTTTTCAACTGTCTACTGCCTCGGACTGTACAATAAGACTGAGTTCAAATTGCAATTTAAATGACAACATCACTTCATTGAATTTCGAGAATTGGGTGTACCGTTTCTTAACGTTGGCAGTACTCATAAAACAGAAGATAATTCTGAGTCGGAATTGTTAAAGTTATGAATCTTTATGACCCTTGTACCTTCATGCGCAAAGCCGTTAATTCCTCACCCCACAAAGCATACAATTATGCACAAAACACCAACATAGATACAGGAAAAAAACAAAACAAGAAACTTATAAGTAAATACATACCTTTGTTATTTTTCTAAGAAATTTTTACACAATAAACTAATTATAATTTAAGTTATTAGTTCGCTTAATAATAAGGAAACTATAAAGCAGGTCAAAGTTTTCCTCGTTTGTATTAATTCTCAAATAGTAGATAGAAAACACGACTTTAATACAAACCAGTCCAACCTTTGCTTGTCGCGATGGAAATATGTGAAAACGTGTCCCTGTGCCGTGGGTAAAAACCCCGAGGGATCTTTTAAGCTACTTGCGTAGATACTAATGTCGTCACGATATACGATAGGTCCATCGGAACCTTGACAAAATGGTGTAAAAATGACAGGTGCTTAATGAATTAAGTTAATGATATAATTGAGAAACGTGTCTGTCTGGTGCTACTCACGAGCAATGGTTGGCGACGGGTTTGCCATTGGGTTTCGTTAGTTGGGGCTGACCGCAACCGACTTCTTCGGCAGCGCGGGTAGAAGCTTCGCTACCGTTGTCCCTGCAAACGTTGTATAATTCGGGACAATGGAAACTAATTTTTTTTTATATCACACTGCTACGAGACGTTTGCTTCGAGTTTCCCGTTCCCAACCCTACGCCTTCAATAGTTTTCATATCACTTGATAAGATCAACTAAGGCACCTTCAACGATTACTACTGCAGCCGTATGACTTCCGGTCATACCTACATATTTATACGCTTATTTCTAAAATGACAAATTTTTTCATTGTTAACGTTACGAAAAACTGTTACTTGAGAATGAAAACTTGAAGCATACTAGTACCAAGCCAAATCCACAATAAGTTACGGGTGCGTATTAGCCGGATGACAGGGGCCGAACCGTTTATTAAATACATATAATAATTTCGCACGCATGCTTTTGTCACCGGTTGTTACACTCCTTTGGATGATTAATTCATGAAGAAGACACGAAATAACGACACTTCATATACGAAAAAAATGTACATCTGGGAGTCGTTGCGTAGCATATAATTTTTATATAGGAACTAGAAAGTGACGAATTATGTAGGTAGGAGAATCTTTAGTAGTTTCTGCCGATTTCGCAACTTGTAGACGTGATTAAAACTACTTTTGCGATTTAATCTCGATTTAATACTACTTCTTCTTCTACTACTACTTCTACTACTATTACTGATATGGTTTATTCTTGTTATTTTAGGTTTATCGAGAAAGAGTTCACTTCAGTCTCGGATATCGTTTCTAACTTTATATTTGTCTAAAAATAATGACTCAAGCGAAAACTCTGTCAAAATAACATTTCTATGATGATCAAGTTGATGAATGATGAAGTTAGTCGTCATTTCATTGATGTAATTAATTTTCTAATTAAATTATTACTTTAAATAAACTCCATCGAGACCATATTTTGACATTCACAGAAACCCTAAAATCTACGGAAGCCAAAGGAATATAACATCTAAATAACGCACGATTGAGCGCATTCTTAACTCGCAACACTTTCAATTCATATTCACGAATTATTATTTTTCAGACTTACAAATCCATTTTTATGAAATTTTTATTTTCAGTTGAGAAATCGAGAGGATGCAATTGTACCGTCGACGGTGTTATCTCGTTGCCAATGTACGGAAGCAAGCTCTGTGGGTAAAGACTGTCTGGAAAATGTCAGGTTTTATGTACACAATTTGTCACGACAACAAAAAGTGAAGTAAGTTTTTTTTACACTCCAATTTGTATAAAGTTGGAACGTTTGCCTACGTTTGCCGCTAGGGGCGCTGTTCCAACTGCATACAAATTTGAGTTAACTTTTACGCTATCGAGAACGTTAAAAAACTCGCACTGAGCACACTGGGCTTGTGAGCGCGAGTACGTTTACGTAGAATAAGTTTTCCTCATACAAAGAAAGGCTTTATCAACAAACGCGTGCTTTAACACGGTCACAATTTCAATGTTCTCTCAGCTGTTTAATTTCAATATGTTGTTTGGAGTTTGCGCGAAATCTTAATGTCATTGATGGCAAAAAGTGGATAGCTCTTTCGGCTACATTTTTAATGATGTTAGTTTATAGTACTTTTTTCTTTCACAAACAAAATTGGATATTAACAGGGTTTCAAATTTAATTAAAGATGGCGACTTCGATTGAATTTATACAGACTTCAAGCAAACAAAACTCGTGGAGTCTTCAGATCGACTATGATAATGAAATAGGAAATACTCTTAATCGACTTTCTTACTAGAAAAACTAAGGAGTCATTACGCGCATTTACAATTGAAGTGACTTAATCCAAAATTCTTGTTTTATGGCAGACGGCCAAAAATGCGTTTGATTTAAAAGAGACGGCAATAGTACTTTGTCCTTTTCTAGACTAAAAGAGACTTTTTAATTTTATGAACTGATCATCATTATCCTGCTCCTCTCCCAGTCACCTGGGGTCGGCGCAACATGTTTTCTCCTTACATACTCTTCTATCATATACCATTTCTTCGCTCACTCCCCTCTTACCCATATCGTCTTTCACGCAATCTATCAATTTCTTCTTAGGTCTACCTCTTTCTCTATATCCTTCCACATTCATAGTCAACATTCTCTTAACAACCTCATTTTCATCTCGTCTCATCACATGTCCATACCATCCCAAACGCGCACTTCTCAGCTTCTCTGTCACAGGTGCCACTTTCAGACTTCCTCTAACATATTCATTCCGTATTCTATCCATTCTCGTTACTCCACACATCCATCGCAACATTCGCATCTCTGCTGCATGCAATCGCAATTTTATAAACTGATAAAAGACATATTTTTAAGGTGTACAAAGTATGAGACTTATTTTCTTAAATCTTTTAGTTATGCCACTTCAATTCTAAAGATGCGATCTGTATAGTTTCAACGACTTTAAAACATCATTTCTTCCGTCACAAAATTCACGCGTGAACATCGGCACTTCCATCCACATCGGCAGCGCTTCAAAGAAACTATTGTTAATAAAACCATTTATGAGATCATACAAGCACACGATTGTTTTATAATTAACGCTTATTCTTGTGTACAAAATACGTCACCGTTCTTTGGATTTACAACTAAACCGAAATAAAATTATAATTAAACAACATTCTGAGATCAAAATGGCCTGAATGTAATCATTACTACAACAGTAGGCCCACTACTAAAAAAGCTACTGCCGTAGTTTACATAGTGTCACGTTGGAACTGTTTCGCTAAAGAATACTATATACATAAGTATAATATCGAGGGGTCAACGGCAATTTGGTTTAAGCGACATTTCGCTTAACACGCGACATTTATCTTTGTAATTAAAGGTGCCTTTTTATTAGATATTAGCATCAATAGTTCGATATTTTTAATTGAACTTCAATTAAGTTTACTCCATTGAAATAGCTAAAGAAGTTTTGTACTGTGCTATTTTTTTAAAATTTTAAAATCTAAATGGCTCTCCTGTAAAGCTCCAAAAAATGTCGCTTAAGCCACATATCCTTTCACCCCTCCCTCCATATATAATATTACATAAGCTTTTTAGGTAGATTATTTAAGAAAAAATTAACAAAAATCCCGTTGGATAAATCTATTAATCATGTAATGTCTGTTATAAAAGTCAAATTCTGCCTTATGACAAATGATAAGACAAATTTAACACATCATATTTTAGAGCTCGGTGCTAAGTTGAACATAAAATCGCAAAATGATTCACGAACACGGTCATGACTCAAGACAATTCGCCAGACTAAGTTCGATGACATACAAACACATGATACACAGGCAAAACAAACACATGCAAAGTATAGAGATCGTGCAAGCATAACCATTTTGAGCTTCCGTAAGGATGTGTAGCGGTTCAGTTGTGAGTCTAAGCTCACAAATCGAATAAAATCAAATTGTCAAGTTATTATATGGATTTCGTTTTTAATGAACAATTTTATTTTATTGCTTAGATGGGTGGACGAGCTCACAGCCCACCTGATGTTAAGTGATCACTGGAGCACATAGACATCTACAACGTAAATGCGCCACTCACCTTGAGATATGAGTTCTAAGGTCTTAAGTATAGTTACAACGGCTGCCCCACCCTTCAAACCGAAACGCATTACTGCTTCACGGCAGAAATAGGCAGGGCGGTGGTACCTACCCGTGCGGACTCACAAGAGGTCCTACCACCACTGTTTATTGGTAAATTGGACTCTAGCATCAATGTCGATATCCACTGCGCGGAGGGCAGGAAAGAATAGAGGATCATAGTCCTGACAAAAGTGCTCCGTAAAGGTCACAACCTTCAGCACTCAGGAACACGACGCACGGAGGGAGGTTTGATAAGTTGATGTTGTTCGGAACGGATTATGAGAATTGTACGCTGACATTGCTTTTTTTTTACCTATTCTAGTAACCGCGAAGGGTTATAGATTCACAGAACGAGTAAGTGACCTCACTGGGCTCTAACCAGAGGACGTTGCTAACACTAGTCCTAGCAACAGCAGTGCTTTGCAGAATCTGCTACCGGATCGGAAACGCAACCCACTGTGAAGATCCGGCGAGAAACTCAGTGGGCTGTGTCTGTGGGTTAATTTACTCGCCGAGCCCTTCGTCGCAAGCGACGGGTTCGACGAGGACGGTGACCGGTGTTTGAAGTACCTAAAAGAACCTAAAGATGATGTGGGGATGATGACAATACATGTTTCGGACGACTTCTTTGCGTGGCCCGGTCGCCTGGATCGAATAGGATTTTTCATATAGAGTTGAAATAGCAAAAAAATAAAATCTATGTATAATAAAGTACTCATTCTTTTGGTATTATTACACAATGTAAAAATTTAATTAATTACATTCGAATTCCCGACCCCTGAGGGACCACGCTTGATAGATATAAATTACTCAATGTTGTCATTAAAAATTAATTAGGACGTAATAAAATTCATTTAAAAATTACATATTAGTCAAATTATCAACCCCGTGGGTCAGTTGCCTACACTTGCGGGGCGTCAACTCAATACTCATCTATGTATAATTTAATAAATTATAGTTTTTTTTTTGGAACGAAGTTCCTTATGGGACGATGCGGAGGGGTACCCTAATCGGGAAAAAACGTCCGTAACGAAGATTTTTATTAGTAATGCACACAGTGTAAGACTTAATTTGTAATAAAGTACAAATTAGTAATGCACACAGTGTACGACTTAACTTTGTAATAACGTACAAAAAATAACATATTTTTTTAACATTCATTGACCACGATCTCAGAGCGTTCGTTTGCGCAATACACTAACTCTTATGCAAACAACCGTGAATGAAATGTACCACAATAAGTTCGCACGTTACCGAGTGACCGTGGGTTGTTGCGAAACCTCCAGTTTTATTTTCTTTATACCTCGAATAAAACTTAAAATTAATATTTTTATAATAAGGAACTTCGTTCCTATCCGGTGTCCCACGACACCACACATCTTTTTTTTATTTAATTCTAGTTTCGATCGATGCTGCGGGGTAGTCAATACGACCCTCAGTAATGAGGAGAACTACGCAAGGCGGAGGAGGTTTATTTTTTAATATTCTTATTTTGCAAAGTGACTCAAATGCGTTTTAAAAATACAGTAACTTGTTCTGAATTACAATAAGCGTCAATAACCTCGAGGGGTGAAAGGCAATTTCGTTTAAGCGACACTTTTGCAATTTTACCGAAGAGCCATTTAAAGTTTAAAATTTTGGAAAAAAAATATCATAACAAAAAAACACATCTTCAGCTATGCGAATGGAGTAAACTTAATTGAAAAGCAGTTTAAAAAAAAGGGTGCGTGTACTTATGTACGCGCGTAAGAAGTTATACTTTATTTTTATTAAATTTATTTCTTTTTTTTATTTAAATTTTAATCAATTTGAAAAAAAAACGATTAAACAACATCCTCCAACACGCATATTGGACATCCTTTTTCTTGACATCGTATAAATTCGGCAATTCTCGGTACGGTTCGGAAAGTTCACCTGCGGCTATATTCAGACTCGCCAAGTCGGTCGTATTGTAATGAGCGATTTAGTGGGCAACTTCATTCTGTTAATATTGTGTCACGATGCATCGTAAAATTTCACTCTCATCAATATTTCATAACGCGACTAAAGAAGTATAACCTCAATAATATCAAACTGCTGATGCGATTTGGTATTTGGTTTATTACAAAGATAAATGTCGCGTATTAAGCGAAATGTCGCTTAAACCAAATAGCCTTTCACCCCGCGATACGATGAGACGAGACAAGAAAATGACCCACCCCAATTTTTTATCCTTGTTACCTGTATTTCTACAACTCAACGCAATTAATCTCGTGCTCAATTTACTGGTGGTAGGCCCTCTTGTGAATCGGTATGAAGGGTGGGGCAGCCGTTGCAACTATACTGAGACCTTAGAACTTATATATCAAGGAGGGTGGCGTATTTACGTTGTAGATGTCTATGGGCTCCGGTAACTACTTAACACCAGGTCGGCTATGAGTTAGTCCACCCACTTAAGCAAAATTAAAAAAAAAAAAAAACTACTCGCTTATATTAGGAGGACATACCGCAGTGCTAGGCCAAAAGCGTCTTACATTTTATATTCAGTACGAAAAGATAATGATAATGAAGAAGGTAATTTTAAATTCTACAGCAGTGTAAATACGAACGTGACCTAAATAATTTTATCATTATTTATACAAACTCATAAAGGTCCGTTAATATTGATTGTTTACTAAAGTTTTACTTAATAAGGATTTAGTGTTCCAAAATAAGGGCGGTTAGTATCATTATATGTATTTTGTGTATTGCGATTCGTGTGTGTATCTTTTATTTGTTATTTATATGTATTTGGTCGTTATCGAATCACAATGTTGAATTTAAAACAAGTTAATAACATCATTATTATACATATTAAAAATTTCGACCATAAACAAAAAAACGAATAATGCAAAACTTTTTGCAGTACGATATCAAAAAGAAACCTAATTTAGATCCCATAGAGATTGAACATAATAAAATGAAACCTTTTAGCGGTCACCGTTCTCGTCGAACCCGTCGCTTGCGACGAAGGGCTCGACGAGTAAATTAACCCTCAGACACAGCCCACTGAGTTTCTCGCAAGATCTTCTCAGTGGTCCGCGTTTCCGATCCGGTGATAGATTCAACGTTAGCAACGTTAGCAACGTCGTCAGGTTTGAGCCTCGCGAGCTCTTTTTTTTTTTTTTTTCCTACCTAATCTGGTAGCCTGGAGCGGCTATTCCAGCGTAACCGTAACTAGTAGGTGAGCTCACGGGGCTCAAACCTGACGACGATGCTAACACGAATCCTAGCAAGAGTCGTGCTTCGCAGAATCTACCACCGAATCGGAATCGCGACCCACTGAGAAGATCCGGCGAGAAACACAGTGGGCCTCGCGAGCTCACCTACTAGTTAAGGTTACGCTGAAGTAGCCTCTCAAGGCTCTCAGCTTAGGTAGGAAAAAAAGGAACCTTTTAAATAACAAACAAAATTAAATTAGTCATGATTCATTCCGTAATTAAAATTTTTAATGGGCACGTAACAGTTATAACTTGTATAATGATATACAGGTTTAAACATACTTTGATGGTGCATTGATAAACCAGTGCATGACAACACAAAACATTAAAACTCACCGGTCGGTATTCATGTCTTGGGAGAGGTTGTCTTGGTAGTTGCTTAGCACCGACATCGCGTGGATGTCACCGATCTTCTCTTGAGCCGCCTTCTCCGTCTGTTGCCAAACGAAACGGCTTTCTAAATCACATTTCATTTTGTGACTGCAATACTTAGGGTTTCTATTAAAATTTAATTTAATCTTGCCGAATTATGTAAATATTTGATAAGATCACACAGTTTTATTTGCAAAACTAAACTCGATTATCATTTAGGAACGTATTTAATTATTTTTTAAAAGAACTAGTATTTATTAAAGTGCTAACGACTCGATTATTATTTAAGAACGTATTTTAAAAAAAAGTAGTAATTGTTAGTGCTAACGTAGCGAGAGCGTGACCGAAATAAATGACTAATTTCGAACACTTCAAGAAAAGTGTTGACATCGGTAATAGGGGCGACCGGCACACGAGATAAGAGAAGCAATTCTCATTTAGGATACATTTATGTAGCATACATTTCGTTTTCCTTGCGCCGAATTGTTCTTCGGCCTCCTCAATGCCACATCGTACATCAAATAACAGATAACTTCCACTAAATATCTATACATTGCCAAGAAAAAATTGCATTTAATCGAGCGGTGTACGTAACCACCGACCTTGGCTCAGCACAAGACTGAATCATTTTGTTTGATTTAACAAGATACCTGCGATCGCGCTCACCTACTGTCATCACATCTTAAATTATATAATTATTTTTTCAAGCACATCACATTAAGTCTAGGAACATTGAACTATGAACGTATTCACTATTTGACTACGTAGTGCTCAATGCCAAATATGTGCGAATGAAAGTAAACAACACACGCCCGGCGTTCGCTAATGACGGCGACACAACGGGGAATGGTATTTAAAATTATTTTTATCATTATTCGTGGATTCAAAATGACAATGACAAGTGTTCACACACGTGTTTTAATGTTTTTATTCACCTACCTACCAAAGTTATTTTAATTAATTTTGTCTAGTGTCAACGTTGAATCATAATATGTTTGGCGCATTGAACTGGTAAATAGCAATTGATGCACGGTTTGCGCTAACAAGGTTATTTCCTCATCCCCCTATACCTCAGTGGTGGGTGAGGAAAACGTGTATTTCCGTTGTAGTTAATTTTAGTTTTACTACCGCCTGTCTGATATCAATACTATTTAGGAATGCTTTGGATTTTCAAGGCGGGTTAAGTGCACCAATAGTGTGAAACTGAAGATAATATTGCGGATGTGTGATAAGAGGAAATTATAATGACGCTAATTGCGTGAAGAAGGCCGGTGGTTAGTTTTATGGTAATGTACATATATTGATATTTAATTTATTATCATATATACAATTTAATTGGTTCAAACTCATAATATGATTTACTACAAATCACAAGCACCGACAAATAACTCACTTATCATTTTTACGGAGTTGGAACGTTTGCCTACGTTTGCAGCTAGGGGCGCTGTTCCAAAACCGGATACAAATTTGAGTTAACTCTTACGCTATCGAGAACGTTAAAAAACTCGCACTAAGCATACTGGTATTTACGTTAAATGTTGTTTCCCTTAGTGCACACCGATCATACACCATAATTACCTAATTCAATTATCTTAATTAACTGAATACCTCGGAGAATTAACAAAGATACTTTTCGAATTTAATACGTTTGTAAATTCATCCACAATATGTATGCGTCAATAATCATTCTATTTGAAATTAGTATTCCCATTATGTTAAAAAAACATGCGACTTTACTGCACAATGTAATAAGAAAATGTAATCTACTGCTATGACTATTAAAAAAATATATGTTTGCTCTTTATGTATCGATATATATTATTTTGATATCGTTGCTCATTAGCGTCAATTGGTCTCTCAACCTTGAAGTCTCTGAATCTAGATCAGACACTGCTGTTAGGGCGTATTGTGAATATGAATGTTTTGGACTGGACCACCGGACTGTCCATTATTGACGCGAAGTAAACATTCAGTTGCTGTTTTAAAGATTTTTTCCCGACCTAACCGCTGATATCCCCAAGGGGCTATCCCTTTTTTTTTTTTTTTTTTTAACGCTGGGGAATCCATTTACATATACCCGGTCCGAGGGGGTAACGAACCGGGTTATGTCGGACTCGGAAGTCGGAAGAGGGGGACGAGAAGGTCCTCCACCCCCCCGAATTCCTCGCAAGAGACTACGCCTTGAAAAAGGCGCGCGAAGCACTTGCCCCGCAGAACGACTACCGACTAAACCCCATCGAGCTCCACCACACCGGCTACACCAGGGTACTCACAGTTTAGTAAGTGAGTCCACGTCAACCTGGAAGAACTTCCTAAAACTAGCCCTAGCAAGGACAGTGATTCACTGAAATCTACCAGTTTTTAGTTAGTGAAGTCAATCAATCTTTACTGGTGGTAGGACCTCTTGTGAGTCCGCACGGGTAGATACCACAACCCCGCCTATTTCTGTCGTGAAGCAGTAATGGTTTCGGTTTGAAAGGTGGAGCAGCCATTGTAACTATACTGAGACCTTAAAACTTATATCAAGTTGGGTGGCGCGTTTACGTTGTAGATGTATATGGGCTATATAGGTCCGGTAACCACTTCACACCAGGTGGGCTGTGAGCTCATCCACCCATCTAACCAATAAAAAAAATATCAAAATCAATACATTTCAAGAATGCCAAGAGTGAAATTGATTCGATTTATACTAGGTAAGTAGCTGTTCTCATTACGTCACCATTCCAAACTGCAAATATGAGTGGGAACAATCCGATAGTGTCACTTTGAAAACTTTATGTTAATTATCCTTTCATCAGTTGACGATAACGTCACTTTGAAAACTTTATGTTAATTATCCTTTCATCAGTTGACGATAACGTCACTTTGAAAACTTTATGTTAATTATCCTTTCATCAGTTGACGATAACGTCACTTTGAAAACTTTATGTTAATTATCCTTTCATCAGTTGACGATAACGTCACTTTGAAAACTTTATGTTAATTATCCTTTCATCAGTTGACGATAACGTCACTTTGAAAACTTTATGTTAATTATCCTTTCATCAGTTGACGATAACGTCACTTTGAAAACTTTATGTTAATTATCCTTTCATCAGTTGACGATAACGTCACTTTGAAAACTTTATGTTAATTATCCTTTCATCAGTTAACGATAACGTCACTTTGAAAACTTTATGTTAATTATCCTTTCATCAGTTAACGATAACGTCACTTTGAAAACTTTATGTTAATTATCCTTTCATCAGTTGACGATAACGTCACTTTGAAAACTTTATGTTAATTATCCTTTCATCAGTTGACGATAACGTCACTTTGAAAACTTTATGTTAATTATCCTTTCATCAGTTGACGATAACGTCACTTTGAAAACTTTATGTTAATTATCCTTTCATCAGTTGACGATAACGTCACTTTGAAAACTTTATGTTAATTATCCTTTCATCAGTTGACGATAACGTCACTTTGAAAACTTTATGTTAATTATCATTTGTCACATTGTCATTGGAATGTAATGGTTTTTTTTTCTACAAAACTATCATCACGCATCTCTTCTACAATTCCATTTAAATAATGTTTAGTAAACTAGTAGCCTACGATCAAAAATGAATTGATTAAGTGCCACTAATATTTTCATGCTTTATCTTATCACACATTTTTATTAAAGTAATAAATGTGATTTTATAATGAGTCTTTGTTTAATGATATAAACATTTAATTAAAATTGTGATTTGTATGAAATTTTCACAAGTGAAAAGTACATTTTAGGTAAATTGTTTTGAGGTTTTTATTATCAAAATATGTTATACCTTCACCGTGAAAGTCAATTGTGAACATTCATTACGTATGTTTTCATTTGATTTTATTAGAAAAATTGATACCTGCCTGCAGTATTCAAACACCTTCACAGTTACAATGCTTGATACAAATGTACCAGGTGTCTTTATCTTTTAGGTCATGACACATCCATGTGATGTTGACAATAATAATTAATAAAATATGTTGTAGATGTAGATAAACATAAAAATTCAAAAAGTAGACTTTTTATTGATAAAATTAGACTTACAAGGCCAAACATTAAATGTTCAAAATTTCAGTCAAACCATTTATGCAACTTTTTCTAAAAAAACACCCCATGGATTCAACAGCAAATGTGATATGTGATTTTTAAAAAAGCCACCTTTGGAGGTGAGATGGAAACAAAAATTTAGTGGACTTGGGTCTTTCAATAAGTATTTTGTATTGTTTGTAATACCTTAAAATAATACCTTTTAAAAGTCCATAAATAAATTATCATTTTCAACTTCATACTTACAAAACTATCTTAACAGAACTAAATTTAAATGCCCAGGAGAGTGAGTCTCATTATAAGTGAATTTTATAACATGCCTCATTGAAATCTTTTCTCATCTAATTTCTTAAATTTTTACAAGTTTATTCATAAAAATAAAAGAAAAAATCATATTACACACAAACTAAACAGTAGAGTGTAATGGACCTTAGGAAACTGACAAAGTTTATTGACATCTTGCTATGCGTTACAAAATTGAATTAGAGATGGTTGGGCCACATGTGCATAGACCCAACCAAAAAATGGACTACAAAGTCTAAAATAATCAACACCTCACCTTACAGCACCACAAGAATTAGGGCAGAGGACATAAACAATAAAGTAAACAGTAAAGTAACTTAAATAAAACAGCCAGTACCCTGCAGCTGAGAACAACACCAAACAGTAAATAAACAAGTGAAGTGAGAACTGTTGGAGCCAACATTGGGACAAAATGCCCGAATGTTGCATTCTAATCAAGGGAATACTGTGTGCCAAAATAATAAGGAGGCTTTAACAAATAATAATTTTAAGCAAATAGCTTTCCTATAATCATTGCACCAAATATCCTTAACTATATCTGTGAAGATGTTAATGTACAATGAAGAGATAATAAATAAAAGTCGAAACACTCACTTCGTGAAATGCATCATCTCCATCCTGGAAGAGTTGTTGGAATGCAAGGTCATTCCTCTGAGAGTCTGAGAGGAAGGATTCCGTTTCAGCAAGATCGGTCCTCTTGTGCTGCAGTTTAACACCACCGGCGTATATCGGAGTGGTTATCTTAGGCGTGAAGACATTCTCTTCTACTTTTACCAGCAGAGGCTTTGGTACGTCCTCTTCAAGCGATGGGTCTCCGTCGGACATCACAATTCACAATATTCACCGAGAACTCAGCGTCATTTCAACAAACACTAACCAGTCCGTAACTTCTCTCAGCGATTAGTCACACAATAGAAACACTAAGATTTATCTCGAAATAATTTTCTTGGATACCTATTTATGAACAACGAACAAGTGAACGTGCGGCGGTAATACGAAAAATTACTTAGAAATACCCACAAATTTAATTATATTTTTTAAACAGGCATACATTTAATGATATGAACTTTTTTTAGAAACTCAATTCAGACTTTTTTAGGTACGGTACCGTAAAATGGGGCGATTAGGGACAAATTCCAACTTTATGACCAATTTTAAGGTAGTTGTTGATGTATATAATGCTATATCAGGATCAAAATGATTGAGTCTTGGCGGCATCTTTGTTGTCTAATTTAAAATTATGCAACTAACATTCCAGTTTAAGCAAAAAATGCAAAAATAGGTGTAATCCCTATTTACCCGAAAATTGCGGTTAATTGGGACGAAATGAGAAATTTGCTAGGGTTGGCACTACTTTTATTTTTTTATATAGTTTTAATTTATTTATTTATTTAGTTGCACCAACAAAGTGATCATCAATAAAAAAATTTGAAAAACTGACAAAAGTACATGGCAGACATCACCTCAATTATAGGTGCAATCGACAGTGCATTAACAACAATATATATATATATATATATACTTATTTATACATATATAGTGGGCTTTCTTAGAAACGGTTTATATTTCTCCGTTCTTGGTAAGTACTTAGGGGCTGATTTTTCTATCTGGGTTAATAGATTTGGTGTGTCGGTTATTCCATGGATTAATCAGATGAATACCCCCACTCTGAACAAATATAAAATATTTTATTAAGTATTACTTAGACATTTTTGTCCACCTTGAGATTTCATTGATCTTGTTACATGTCTCTGCAAAATCGACTTACTTATATTAAATTGATTATCTATTTCAACTAAAGACTTATTCCCAATTTCGCTTCGAATAAACCAAATTTTTACCAACAAATTTAAAAAATATTGTTATAACTACATAGACAACCCTACAAACCTGTACCTATTTATACTTAGGTCGTTTCCATATCACGTATTCTCATCCCAATTGACCCCTTTTTCGTTGTTATTTATACCTAAGACGTCCCCAATATCCTCAAAAACAACAGATTTTTACATGTATTTTTATTTAATCAAATACATTAAAACCAATAACAACTGAGACTTACCTTTAATATATATGCTAGTTCAAACACTAAATAACGTTTATAAATCATAGTCGTCTTCTATTAATATCAAATAGCAAATAGAGAGCAAAGTTTCTAGCACTAAAATAATTACCACCACAGGAAGTTAATTTGAAACGCGATTTTTTATAAGTTAGCAGCTATTATCATGCATATTCAGAGTTGTTTTGTGAACTTTCAACATTCTACTATTAAACTACAAAAAATGGAAGATGTTGCAACGAATATAAAACATATATTGAGCGTCGAAAGATTTTCCCGGTTTTTTCCCGATTCGCCTCTCAATCCCTAATCGCCCCATTTTACCGGTACCATACCAAAAGTCAAAGACTTCTTCCCCCGCCCGCTGTCTTAGAAAACTTGTTCATAAGTGTATGACCATTGGTGCTTACACTTTCTGACCAAATCTATGGTCAGTAAATCTGCACTAAGCAAAACATCTTCTGTCATCGTCTCTGTTGGAGTTTGATTATGCAGATACGGCGTTTGGATTTCTAATTATTTTTTTGTTTTAGATATTTGAGTTTTTTTAATTTTATACCAGTGATTGGATATTTTTTTTATTGCTAGATAGGTCGACGAGCTCACAGCCCACCTGGTGTTAAGTCGTTACTGGAGCCCATAGACATCTACAACTTAAATGCGCCACACACCTTGAGATATAGTTCTAAGGTCCAGTATAGTCACAACGGCTGCCCCACCCTTCAAACCGAAACGCATTACTGCTTCACGGCAGAAATAGGCGGGGCGGTGGTACCTACCCGTGCGGACTCACAAGAGATCCTTCGACCAGTAATACTTTTTTATTTCCAGTCAACGTGATGCAGCCCGTGGCCGAGGAAGAGGTGGGCGGGGTGGCGGTCAATGTGTCCAAACGCGTGGTTGTAGTCGCCACCAAGCCCGGCCTTTGGCCTCTATATCGTAATTACCCTTATTTTTATAAATTTTTGTTTGTTTGTTTTATTGCATTGATGGGTGGACGAGGTCACGGCCCACCTGATGTTAAGTGGTTATCGAAGCCCAGATACATTTACAACTTTTTTTGTTTGTTTGTTTTATTGCATTGATGGGTAGACGAGCTCACGGCCCACCCGATGTTAAGTGGTTACCGAAGCCTAGATACATCTACAACTTTTCACACAAGCTCATTTCATATATTTATTTTAATGCTAATATGCATTTCAGACTTCAATCGATGGTTATTGAAGAGTTGCCACCCGGCCAACCACAGGAGAACCCACGGCACCCTAAGAGGGTAAGAGTGCTCTCTCCTAAGGTCGCGAAACACCCAGGGTGTGTATTCTAATACTTTTAAATATATTTAAGTTTTTTAATACTGATACTTAGAATATGGGCCTGGGAGTAGCTGGGCCAGCACCCCGGTCATGGAGCGGCCTGGCACTAGCGGTGCCAGCACCCCGGTCATGGAGCGGCCTGGCACTAGCGGGGCCAGCACCCTGGCCACCGAGCGGCCTGTGTAAGTATACATTTTTTACACATGCAAATAAACATATTTTTATACGTATTTTTTTTTAATATATAATATGTTATTAAATATTCTTTCTATTTTGTAATATCTCTTCGTCCCCTCGACCTCCTCGTCCTCTTCGCGAAGACGAAATTATGGCTCTGCTGAATTACGGTAAGTACATTATGACATCAATCTTTTTATCAATAATCGCGAAAGTAAAATACCTATTAAAATCGAAACCATAACTAATAACTTTTTTCCTTTCAGGCAGCGAAGAGGACTCTGAGGGAGAGGACGAAGATATTCTGCAGCCGCCGCTGGTTCCCAGGTCGACCAGGATGTGGCTGGACGAAGAGGATGAGGAAATTGTACCAGAAGCGGAGAGGCTTAGTATTAATTTGGAGTGGCCTCAACCTCTTCGTCCATCCACGTCTGCCCCAATGGACGCCTCACCGACGTCAACATTAGAACCTAAGGATAAATTTAAGTTCAAATGGAGAAATATGTCGATGCCTCAAATAGAACCTCATTTAAGGCGAGAACCTTTCTCCGAAATTAGTGGTCCATCGGTTTCTTTCGTGACTCCGTATAAGGCATTTATTGCCATATGGGGTCGTGAAATTAAGGAAGTGATAGTCACGGAAACCAACATTTATGCACAGCCGCTGGCAACGGTCATATTGGCGAGTGGGACGATCGGCCCTCATAGCCGGATTACTCGATGGCAAGATACGAATGTAAACGAACTTTACACGTATTTTGCCATCGTTCTGGCTATGGGCGTGGTCGCCAAAAGCCTATTGAGGACTATTGGCATACTGCGAGGGACATTTTTTATACTCCGGGCTTCTCCGCGGAGATGTCTTATGACCGTTTCCAGCTGTTGTCCAAATGCCTGCACTTTAATAACAACGAATATTGTGAAATTACAATGTTGACACGACGCCAGGCCAAGCTCTATAAAATACAGCCAATAGTAGACCATTCAAATACAAAATTTGCGGAGCTGTACAATTTGAGTCAGAATTAAGCAGTGGATGAGAGTTTGACCATGTGGAAGGGCTGGCTTGATATAAACCAGTTCATTCCTAACAAGGCAGCGACAATTGGGATCAAAACTTATGAAGTGTGTGAATCGCAGAGTCGTTACCTGTGGCAGTTTGAAGTTCACGCAGGCCATGACATCTCGGCTTCACAGGACGATCCAATTTCTGGCACAGTACCAGCTCTCGTGCTCAGACTTTTAAGTGGTCTTGAGCATAAAGGGCACACAATATGTATGGATAATTATTATAACTCTCCAGCGCTAGCCCGAGAACTTAAGACCCGCGGCTTTGACTGTGTGGGCACACTGCAGACTAACCGACAATTTGTGCCGTACGAATTGACGTCCCTTACAAAAAAGGATATGACAGTCGGTCAAGTGATGGGATGCACCTCGGGAGATGTGGATCTTTTGGTGTGGAAAGATAAAAACCGGGTGGCTTTTATTTCCACATACCATGGTCTCGCATCTGTTAGGTTTGAGGAAAGACTGAAGCTGACTGTCGCTTGCGATTATAATGTTTGTATGAGCGGAGTAGACCGCAAGGACCAGCAGCTCGCGATGTACCCCATAGAAAGAGGAAGGACAAGAGCTTGGTACCAGAAGTTGTTTAGAAGGCTCTTAAACGCTAGTGTCTTGAACTCACACATACTACACCAAGATCATTCGTTTTCACACCGTAAATTCCGGACGGTGTTGATCACTCAATTATTGACTAGACATAGAAAACATCCTCCACATAGCACACAACTCACACCAACACAAGTGCATCGCCCGGCACAGTATGACCTGATCAAGGGTGGAAAATCCGACCGCCTTAGGCGAACATGTATCGTCTGCTCCAAGCGGAGAAATTCATATTGTAGAGCCTGTAACCAGGCAATATGCACCTACTCCTGCTACGGGACACACCACGCCACACGCTGACACTTTACCGCTCATTGACACTTTTTATACACACACGCGCACGCACACATACAGGATATATAGGCACTAGTGTTAAAGATATTTCTATGGCCCTTGTAGCCAGACGAGCATACCTGATGGTGAGTGGTTACCATAAAAAGTTGCGACGAGCATATCTGATGGTAAGTGGTTACCGTAAAAAGTTGGTGGTTTGTTATGGTTACCATTCATATTGTTGCACAGTACTTAAAAAAATGCTGCATGTGTTGTACTTTTTTTTTTGTTATTTGCCGAGCTATGGCCAGCGTCGTGTCAACAATGGAATTCACAATTAATTATTAAAGTTTTATGTGCGATCTTTTAACTGTATGGTATCTAGGTACGATTAATTGCAAGTTACCTAGTTGTTATAATTTTTTTTCATCACCAAATCACTAAAAAACATTTTTATTTGACCTATCAATCAAATAGGTTCGAAAAAAAAACAAATAATAATGATTATTTTTATTTTGAATAAGTCCATGAAGAAATCCATACTTTTTTACCATTCGTTGTTATTTTTTCACTATATAGTATATTTAGGATTTATTTTGTTAGAATTGGTTGTCATTGGAATCAATGCCCAGTTTCATGTAAATCTTGAATAATTAATTATTATAGCACTTGCAAGCATATATTCTGCAAAATCTTAGTTTTATGAGACACTGTTTTTTGTACTAATTTTGAGTGTCATATTTGAGACGTTCATATTCAAAATCTGTAAAATAAAACAAAGTGTCATTGCTTAAAATAGCTTGGCGATAAGCTCAAATTATTGTAAACAAAACATTCTTTGGCCCTGACGCCAAGAACATAATAAAAACAAATGAGTTACGAGAGCCACTCGAGAGACATTTGCCGAGGGTCGTTTTTGTGTAAACACGTGCAGTATAAAAAAAATGTACCGGAACATGTGGCGGTTTGCCTTTTATTTTATCACGTAGGTTAGTTTGTTTTATAAATATATAATATTACATCCAGCAAGCGTTTTAATTTTTTTTATCGGAAAATGAAAGTTAAATTTGAGTACCCCGTATTATTTTTATTAGAACTGTTAGGTGTAGTATTAGACATTACATAAATAAATCTATCTTCTTGATAAATCTAATTGGAATTCTACAAAATTCCAATTAGATTTAGAGAAAATCAGATTTTTCTAGATCTAGGTCTCAGTTTCACTCCAACAGTTGATTCACTGGAATCCGTTTCAACAGTTGGGGTCAAATGTAGGGTTACAGTTTTCGAATATTGGAATGCTTATTTAAATGTTTAAAACACGAACAGTGCAACATCTTAGGGTTTTATAAAAACTAGAGGTCCCACAGTAGTCGAAATTCAACTATAATTAATTGGAATTGTAAGTTTGTACGCTATTATGATTGTAAGTTTTTGCTTCATGTATTAATATATAGATAAAATATTATAATGGTGTAATAGTGCACAAAGTATTTGCAATATAATTATATTAACCATGAAGCAGAGTGTTTTTAAATAGCCTCTCACCTCCAGAGCCCATTCCCCTCATATTTAACCGTCCAACAGTCTCAGTTGGAATTTTACAGAAAATTTATATAAAATAGTTTATGAGAGAAGCAAATGGACAAGCAAGCAAGCCAAGCTGGGCTCATGCGTAAGTCCGGCGATATCTATTGTCAAATCAAAACCAACCACCGAACGTTTTCACGTTTATAAATAGTAAAATAATAACAAAGCTCTCAATCATTTCCCACAATTTTATTGGGTGGTTGTTACATTATTATTAATTCTATATGACGCATTTTATGATTTTTGCGGTGCTATCTTCGAACAGAATGAATTGACCGATTGATAAATTGAACAGAGTGTCATAATATTATACCTTTTCGTGGAAGTATTTCGTTGTTGAGTAATTTATTAAAAAACTTGATACATGTCTGCAGAAATAAAACACCAGTATTTTATGGGACTTTTTAGCGAGAACGCGAGGAGTGAAGTTGTGGAATTTGTTTTATTTTATCTATTTAGTGTTTCTTCAGGCTTAAATGTGTAATAACGGTGGTTTATTAACTGTTTAATATTTGTGAAAGTGCACAAATGTGGGAAAATGAAACAAAGCCGCTGGACGTAACTTCTCGGGATCCTCCAAAAAGTCCACTGAAAAAATCTCAGTAAATGACCACCGTTTTACTGAGATTATATTATTTCATCCCATATCATCTCATCTCATTTCGTCGCAGTTGATTAGTGTCTCAAATTAATCAACTTCATTTCATTTCACTCCATATTATCATTTTTCATAAAAATAAAAACTTATATTAATAAAATAAGATATGGCTTAAGAGTCTTAGTTACCAGGTCATAAAATCCCTCAAAAAAATATCAATGGAAAAAGTCTATGCCCTATGCCACGCTGTTGTGAACTGTCAGAATTGTCGCCGACTGAAGAATATTTAACGAAGGTTGCCGGTGCTTCTTACTTTGATTATGCACTATTAAATCGCAAATCTATGTGAAATTAAAATAAAGTACCCATAATAAAAAAACAAAATGACGGCGGAAATACAGAGCAAGTCTAGATTACCGTACTTGTCTTCGGACAAACAACTAACATTTATAAAACTCTCTGTTTTGTCAATGGCAGCAATTTTATGTAAGTAGCAATAAATTAACTAAAAATAAAGTAAAAAACAACACTAACAACATTCATGAATTGATATCAGGGAACATTCATACACGAATCGATATAATACGTGGCCCAATCGCTACGACGAATTATACTCAGTAACTAGCATGAAAACTGTATCGAAAACACAAAACATCGTTGATAAAAAACATGTTTTTTAACTGAATTTATTAAATTTCCCCTTTACGATAAAATACCATAATTATGATTTATTTTAGCTTTTGCGACGCGTTTATTCTCCGTTCTGCGTTTTGAGAGCGTAATCCATGAGTTTGATCCCTACTTCAACTATAGAACGACGAGGTATCTCACTGAAGAGGGATTTTATAACTTCCACAACTGGTTTGACGATAGAGCATGGTATCCTCTAGGTCGTATTATTGGAGGTAAGCCTTTTTTTATAAAGACTATCAGTTAATTTCTGACCTTTTTTTTTTATTTACACATTGTGGATGTGGATAAACAATGAAAGAATATTTGTTTTAAATCGGTCTCACAAATCAGCACGAGAGAGGGCGCTGCAGTCAGTATTTAGGTTATTTTCCTAGAATTATTCCTATTATTCCTAGAATAAAACAATGTTTGCTGGGTCGGCTAATGTTTAATATGATCAATTTTAGAGATAAACATTTTTCATATCCAGGTACCATCTACCCTGGCCTGATGGTGACTTCTGCCACTCTTTACAATATAATGCAATACTTAAACATAACAATTGACATCAGAAATGTATGTGTGTTCTTGGCTCCATTCTTCTCTTCACTTACAACTATTGTCACATACCTCCTTACCAAGGAGTTAAAGGTAATTATCATTAATACAGATAACCTATCAAATTATTTTTTAATATCTATTACTATAGTATCTTGTTTGAAAATTACAATTTATTATTTATATATTATATATTATTAATATATTTTAAACCTATAGAATTTGCACATGCTTATTAAGAAGCGATATATTCCAAATTACTTAAAAAAATTAAAGTATAAAGACTGAATTTTAAAATGTAAATATGTATAGAACTGTCGAGTTTCTTGTAGTGAAGTAAAAAAATAGAAGTAGGTAAAGAAACCTTTGATGAACACCCTATTAAATTTAATTCAAAATTGCTACTAAATCCAATTGAACAAATTTAAATTTGTTTAATGTGTGTTTGACAGTATTTAACTCAAATAATTATAGTGTCACCCACATTACATATGTATTGTATGCCTGACATAGCACTCCACTAATTTAATTGCCAAAAAAATTTAATGAACGAAATCAATAATAATAAAAAAAACAATATTGAGGAATTTAAAAAATGTGAATGTTTATAGAGAATCTATGATTACTTTAAAGGAATAAATGTGATTAGATTTTTTATTTTGTTAATTAATAATTATTCTTATGGTTTACTGATTATTGAATATTAGCATAGTGCAAATTCTTATATATACTCTGTATATATTACAACTGTGTATATAAATTATTAATTCCTGTAATAAAAAATAATAAAAATTACTTATTCATAAACAGAATGAAGGAGCGGGGTTAGTGGCAGCAGCAATGATTGCAATTGTCCCTGGTTACATCAGTCGTTCAGTCGCAGGAAGCTATGATAATGAAGGCATCGCCATCTTCTGTATGCTGTTGACTTATTATTTTTGGATCAAAGCTGTTAATACAGGAACTATCATGTGGGCAACTATGACTGCTCTGGCATATTTCTACATGGTGAGTATTGATCTAATTAGGTAACAAACGACTTCCAGTTATTCATTCTTCACATACTTGGTGGACAGAGCTCAAGTTTTAAGTCCATCAAATGCACTCAAGGATTATGAGAAAGTGGAGGAATTTATATACTTGGGGTCGCTGATCTCTAACCGTGGTAACTGCGAGAAAGAAATCGGACGCCGTATCGGGATGGCTAAAAGTGCCATGACTAGCCTCGATAAAATCTGGAAAGACCGTAATATTCGCCGAGTAACTAAGATGCGTCTGGTTCGTACGTTGGTCTTCTCTATCTTCCTGTACGGGGTGGAGACTTGGTGTCCCAGGAAAAAGGAACGCAAAAAGATTGAGGCGTTTGAAATGTATTGCTGGAGAAAGCTGCTACGCATTCCATGGACAGCTATGAGAACCAATGTCTCCATCCTCGAAGAGTTGAAGGTCACCAAGCGCCTGCTGACTATGTGCCAGGAAAGGATCCGGAGTTTCTTTGGGCACATATGCGATCCTCATTGCACAGCCTGAAGAAACTCACAATTCTCGGACAGATGGAGGGGAAGCGCGCTAGAGGAAGAGCGCCAGCTAGATGGGTTGACCAACTCAAGGAGGTGACTGGAGGCCAGATATGGGGAGCGGTACATATGGCGCAAAACCGGACCGAGTGGAGAAGATTGACATACAGTCACGATCCTCAGCATTGAGGGAACGACCAGAAAGATACTTGTTGATATTTTTTACTGGCGTAACCTGACTTTGGTTATAATTTTACTGAATCCTAATACTCCAGTTTGAATGAATTGTCAAGAGATCAAATAAAAATGTATTTTTTACATAATCAGTTTTGAAGGCAAAAAATTTATAGGAAATTTTTTGAGTAACTTGCATTGCCTGTCCCATGTGCATTTATGATAGCCTATATGTGGTTCTATATAAAATTCAACATGTTTGAGACACAGGTATCATCTTTTCTTATGTGCTTCTCAAAAGGTGCCATGCACATCTGTGATTCTAGCTCATTTTATAATGGAGGTACTTTACAGTCTTATATTGTTATAATTAGAATGCAAGGAAAAATGTCCAAACAAAATTGGTTTTGGAAACATTAACATACTATAAGACTAGTATCTAGCTTTTCTTCGGTACTTTAATTTCGAAAATTCACACGAATTACATAAGATAAAAACACTAGGCTGGTGGCTCTGTAAATTACGTGAAATAGATTTCTCAGACAGTCTTTAAGAGTATTTTCCTTTAACATATGGGTAAACCAAACCTATAAATGCAAGGTGACTCAATTTAGTACAGTGTGCATAGAACGAAAATTTTTTTTTTTTTATTATGCTACTTAACATTAAACTTAGTTCAAATTGAGATATCCTCCTCCTTGCGTCGATAACCTTTAATGCTGAGGATCGTGGTCTCCTTTAACAACTTTCTCCTGGATTATCTTGCGCCATTCCTGCCTAACCTCGGCTGTGTGGATAGCAACTTGGACTGAAGTGTTGAGAGTAGAGCGTATCTGGTCCGATCAGCACATTGGGCTTCTACCTCTGCCGTAACCTGTTACCAGCAGCATTGAGATATAAAAATTAAATAATTTCTTAATATACATACTTTGTTTACATGTTGATTTAGTTTTGATTGACACAGTTAAAATTTGATGTTGGTCGAAAAATACCATAATCAATACAGTCAATCATACATTAAACATGTGAAAGTTTGAAGCCACTAGTGCAAGAAGCTGGTTGGTTTTCGCGCTTTCATACAAATCTATTAAATTGTTCATTTGAATTATGTTTGGCTATGTCTGGTGTTTCTTTATTTAGTAATTGGATCAAATTTAAGAATATCTCTATAAGGAAAATCACTGACATAAGAAGAATATTGTTAATGTTATATATTAACTACATACAATTTTTTATTAACTACTTAAATAACATTAACAATGTTTTTATAAACTGAAATAAAGTTTTGCATGTCGACCAACATAAAGTCAGATGATCTGTAGGAAGTCTTAAGAATGTAATGAATATAAACCACTTTAATTTGTTTAATCTATTTATATATAGGCTACTCAGTTTTGCTGATTGGCTACCTGAGGACCTCATCTCTAAAAATAATTTTACAGACTTGAGAATTCAGTGTATTGCTTGATATAAAATTTTATGTTACACTTCTATGGCCTAATACATAAAAGTTGTGTTAGCATAAAAAAAACCTAAATTAACGCAGTTGTAACCACCATAGTAACATCCATTAATGCTACATTATTTTGAAGTCGTCGTGGCCTAAAGGATAAGACGTCCGTTGCATTCGTATCGCGCGATGCACCGGTGTTCGAATCCCGCAGGCGGGTACCAATTTTTCTAATGAAATACGTACTTAACAAATGTTCACGATTGACTTCCACGGTGAAAGAATAACATCGTGTAATAAAAATCAAAACCCGCAAAATTATAATTTGCGTAATTACTGGAGGTAGGACCTTTTGTGATTGAAAATTATAAAAATTTTGGTTGTAATTGTAAAATTTGTATAACCTATTCTGTCAATCATAGAACAATCAGATGAAAGTTTCACGCCAGCTGGCAAACATAGAGTGGCTTTCTGGTTTTTGCACTTTCATACATTTTTTAAATTGATGTTTTCTTACTATTATTTTAGTGGTTTTATTGATAAAAATAATAATTTACAACATCCTTACTGCAAGTATAACTTTCATTAGTTTATGCCAGACAAGGAAATGGTTTTAAGGTCTCGATCATTGATTAGTGTTGAAAATGGTTGACGAATAATCGTGATTTGTTTGCTATAATTATATCTAGAACCTATTTAGTTTATGGGACTTTATGACAAATATTGTCATTGAAAAAAAAAATTGTTTCTGCTTGACAACTTAAGACTGCTACCTTGTTTTTCAAGTTTGGCCACACTAAACGTAAAGTGAACTTATGATATGAAGACTGTTAATTGTCTACTATAAAGTAGTAAAAGTATTTCTTATTTTGAACCATAGGTGTCATCATGGGGTGGCTACGTTTTCCTTATAAACCTGATACCGTTGCACGTACTGGCCCTCATTCTGCTGGGAAGGTTCTCGTCGAGGGTGTACGTGGCTTACAGCACGCTGTACTGCATCGGAACCATCCTCTCAATGCAGATTTCTTTTGTGGGCTTCCAACCTGTGCAGAGTTCGGAGCATATGTTGGTAAGAATATTATAATTTGATCAGCAATTGTTTTAATGTTTTTCTTGTAGACCATAGTATTGTAATAAGTATTTAAATTATTTGCAAAATAACACTAAAGACTATGATAAAATAGTTAGATAAAAACCATAAATATCAAACATATTCATATATTAACCATCTGATATATGGCATGTTAAAAAGTATATTGAATGAAATATTACATAATAATATTAGTTGTTCAATCACACATAAAGGCAGATACAATTCTAACCCATTTGAAGATATTATGTTGTTATTGTATCTCGGTATTCTCACGAAGACCAATATTTTTTTTTATTACTTTACTGGATGGACTAACTCACGGCCCTCTTATTGTTAAGTTACCGAATCCCGTAAACATGAGTAACGTTTACCTTGAGACATGAGTTGTAAGTGTCAGTTTTATAGTACAGCGTCTGCCCTCATTACTCCAATTGAAATGCATTACTGCTGCAGGCTAGTAATAGACAGGTTGGAGGTCCCTACCCAAGCAGGCTCCTTTATAATTATATGCATTTCTTATGTACTGGTACATACTATTGTGATAAAAGACTTCGGTTACCTAACGTGATTTTCCACCAGGCACTCGGTACATTCGGACTGTGTCAGCTGTACGCGTTCACGCAGTACCTCAGACAACATCTGTCGCCGGCTAACTTCGAGCTGCTCTTCAAGGCCCTTGTTACAACGCTGCTTCTCACCCTGGGCTCTGCTATCATAGCCCTCACTTTGACCGGTAAGTGACGGGCAAACAGTTCCATCGTTAAATTACTTTAAAAATATTATGCTTACTTAAATTTTTCCTCAGTTAAAATATCAATTAATTCATATCTGCAGGAAAAATCTCACCGTGGACTGGCCGTTTCTACTCATTGCTCGATCCATCGTACGCTAAGAACCACATTCCTATCATTGGTGAGTATGGTTTGGTAATAAATGCACTCACTATTATATAGTTGTCTATATATTAAGTAGTTAATATATGTAGAACGGAATGGATCGGTATGGATGAATGACAGATATGGAGCATGCCTGAGTAAGAGAGATAGGAGATGTCGTGTTAGGAAGTGAGAAAGACGACGAATGAATGCGGAACACATAGTTGTATTTTTAAGGAAGAGGAGGGTAGTTACCGGACGCAACGGCGAACAGACACGGTGTAACTCTGAAGACGTAAGACATTTAAATTTTAGTTACATAGATTAAGAAAGATGTAATAAAAATCAAGTTTGTGTGAATTCATCAACCGTTTCACTGCCCCAGCCTGAATAGAAAACCCCACATATATATTTAAAAGTAAATATGTAGACTAAACTAACCTTACATATCGAGGGGTGAAAGTTGAAAGGATTAAGCGACATTTTTGCAACTTTACAGGAGAGCCATTTGAAGTTTAAAAAGGATCATATCAAAAAACTTCTGCTATTTGAATGGGGGAACCTAATTGAATTTCAATTAAAAATTGTTCATACTAATACCAAATAAAACGGACCTTAATAACCAAGACAAATGTAGCGTATTAAGCGAAATGTCGCTTATACCAAATAGCCTTTCATCCATCGATATGTGGTACTCTCTAGACGTCTGTGGGAACCACTAAACACGTAACGTCAGATGTTTTGTAACGTCGTTAACTTATCTATGCAAATGAATCAAATCGTTAAGTTACCGATAAATGGGCTACATGCGTGGAAGCTTGATATGAACCACATTTAATCATGACGTCATAATTGAAGACATGAGAGGATGAAGGGGATATAATATATTTTATAAATTTTGAGAAAACGGGCAATAAACTTTTGTTACGTATACTTTTACTTTGTACATAACTCCTTCGTCACATATAATTTCTAAAAATAGCCTTTAAACCTGGAGTTTTAAAGCGTAATGTGGTTTACAGGCACATAACACCTCCATTCAATGTAAACACTCAAAAATCTTAAAATTTGTACTTAACCCTTCATCCACTTAGTCCAGTCATTATAGTAAGTTCACCTCGGAATTCCGAGATTCTTACCTAATTTAAGCTTAAATGACTATCATGTCTTCAATTGAGATGAAAATTTATGTCTCCAGCATCTGTGTCCGAGCATCAGCCCACGTCGTGGTCATCATTCTACTTCGACCTCCAAGTCCTGGTGTTCCTGTTCCCGGCTGGACTGTACTTTTGCTTTAGCAAGCTCACGGATGCAAACATATTCATCATTCTGTATGGCGTGCTCAGTATATACTTTGCTGTGAGTTGATGTTTTTGAGTGTTGGTAATACATTTTATTTCAATTCTGGCAACATTTTCATTCAAAGAAATATGATTCATATACTTACTTAAATTCGACATCATTGAATAAATTTATTAAAATAAATAATAAATTTTACTCGTGAAGTTCCTGCATCTGTGTTAGGGAACATCTATTAACTTCGTGACCTGAAGTTAGTTTCAATTTCCTTTCCCCATCTCCTAGTCCAGCGGTTCCCAAACTTATTTTGTCTACTGCTCACTTTATGAACAACTTATTTTTTAGCGCCCCCATCTTTTCACCTGCTTAAAAACCACTATAGCGAGAGCTCAGTCGGTGTGTAAAATCGCTTCCCAAGCCTCTACACAACGCCCCCATTTTTTTTCTGGGTCTCTTACGGCCCCCTTTAGGCCTGCAGTGCCCACAAGGGGGCTATCGCCCACTTTGGGAAGGCTGCCCTAGTCAAATTGAATGATGCGGTGAGACACCCATGAAACAGTTTTAAAAAAAAAAATGTGGTCTAGTGAAAAACGTTTGTAATTGATGTCTGAGAATATGTAAAAACTAACGTTAACAATTAGCTAGTAAAATAAGTACTCTAGGAAAAATCGTGATGAGAAAGAGATCTGGAGCGCGTAGAGACACGTAGAGCGAGCTCCGTCGACTCCGCGCCGTGACTAAACACTTTGATCGCTGACTACCCTCACGCAAACAACACTAATTTTGCCAATATAACTCGAACTCACCATACTTTATTATTCCTAGGGCGTCATGGTTCGTCTTATGCTGGTACTCGCTCCGGTCATGTGCATCGTCTCCGGTATAGCAGCTTCCAGTCTACTTAGTCTTCACGTTAAGGATATTGAGCCTAAAGTTGAGAAACACGATAAGAAGAAGAAGCATGAAAATAATCTTGTGTTTAGATCTGAGGTAACAACTCTTTTCATCAACTAATCTCAACAACGACAACAATCTTCGTCAACTACATTTGAGAATGTTTTAAGTGGTAGATATAAGTTTGCATAAAACTACTAAATGTATAAAAGACATTTTGAGGCAGTATTACTCACTGTACAGAAAAAAAAAACTCACGGTGATGTTCATTAAATCTTGAATTTATGTATGCAAGTATCAAACAATACCATTAGCTTGGGATATGTTTTCCTTATTTACATGTTATGTAGTAATTTGCACTGTTTTTTTTTTTTTCAAGCATTTTGAAACTTGCATGTTTCAATATAAACGTTAATGTCATTTAATTATAAAAATATTTTTGACCTTGCCGCCTATGATACTTACTAAACATATGTTATCCTTTCATAAATTTTAGGTAAATTCAAAGCATGCCCCACAAGTTTGACTCAGGGCAATTAAAAAAAAAGTTTAAAAGCGTATTATGTTAGTTTTGTTAAACTATTATTTATTTTTAATTTTTTAGTTGAACTTAAATTTTTTCAAATTTTCTTTTTTTAATATTGAATTGTCATAAGTATACAAAATTTCGAGTTAATTCGACGTTTTGAAGGGGGTCAAAATCATGTTCAAAGATTCCGCTACATACATACGTCTGAACTTTTTTTTTATTATTGCCCGTGTAGGCAGACGAGCATACGGCCCACCTGATGGTGAGTGGTTACCGTCGCTCATGGACTTCAGCAATGCCAGGGGCAGAGCTAAGCCGCTGCCTACAATAATGCTAATAAAAGCGTATTAAAAAAACGGAAGTTTGTCTATGAACGTTGCAGGTGGGCACGTTGTTCGTGTGCGTGCTGGGCTGCCTGCTGGTGTCGTACGTGGTGCACTGCACGTGGGTCACGTCGGAGGCCTACTCGTCGCCCTCCATCGTGCTGTCGGCGCGCGCACACGACGGCGCCCGGATCATCTTCGACGACTTCCGCGAGGCCTACACCTGGCTCAAGATGAACACTCCCGAGGTACTCTACTCTTCGAATCCGTCAAATTTTAAAAATTCAAGTACTTACCGGTGGTAGCACGAATTATGAACGCGCACGGATAAGTGTTGCCATCCTAATTGTGACGCGAATTGAAAAATCAATATACAGTACGATTGAGACTTCGAAATCCATTCACGATGCTGTGGGCTTATTCCACACACACACACACACACACATTTAGGTACTCATCACAATATAATATGTACTTATATAGTATATTTTTTTTATTTTTTTATTTATGTACACACAGAAAACAAGACACAGTACAGAGTAATAGGAAAATTATGTACAAAGGCACTGCTTATTTCTTTGAGAAATCTCTTCCAGCAGACAGATAAGAGTGTGTAGAACAAATAACACATAACTAAAATAACAAATACAACATGAGAATTATAGCACATACACAAAGCAAATATTATAAGTAACACAGTAACACTCGTATATGCGAAGAGTATAGAACCATGATCATTCGGTTGATGAGAGATAAAATTGTTTGACCTTGTATTTAAAAACAGAAACAGACTTGCAAACTCGGATGTCAGCCGGCAACGAATTCCACAGTCTGACCGCGTGCACAGTAAAGGAGTGAGAATAGAAATTGGTTTTGTGGGAAGGGAATAACAAAACAGAACGTTGGTTGGACCTGCAGGGAGCATCAGGAGAACGAATGAAAGAGAATCGCTCACGTAAATATAAGGGAGAAGTGGGCTTATGTAGGATATTGAATAGGAGACATAATATTCGAGTATTCCTACGAAGGCGTATAGGGAGCCATTTAAGTTCTTTGCGAAAATGAGAAACATGATCGAATTTTCTGAGATTGTATATAAAACGGATACATAGATTTTGCATCCTCTCAAGCTTGTTTGAGAGCTCCTCAGTGGCATCCAAGTAGCAGGCATCGGCGTAATCAATTATGGGTAGAATGAGAGCTTGGACGAGAGATATTTTTGTATGCTGAGGTAAGAAGCCCTGCAGACATCTCAACGAGTGCAAGGCAAAGTGCACCTTCCTACTAATCTCAGCAACGTGAGAACTCCACGAAAGATGTCGATCTACAATAACACCCAGGTTTTTAACTGAATCGGTTAGAGTTATTTGAGTCCCATCCAAATAAATTGGGGGGAGTATAGGATCGCTGAGTCTACTGCGCAGTTTTTTACCCCCTATAATGATAGCCTGTGATTTTCCCGGATTAATGTGCAGACCGTAGGCTTTTGCCCATTATATATATTTAATATAATTATTAATACACACAAAATAGACATACACGACAACTTATCGTACCGCGTCAATCAGTTGGTCGCCCGTTCGTTTGCGCTGTGGACACGCGGGCTTGGACGGAATGTCGCGGGTAGCTCGACAAAGTATTCCCGCGCAGCTGATCGCGGCTAGCTAATTGACGCAGGTGACGATTAACAGATGAAAGTGTATTACCTAAAAGGCCTTCATGAACGGTAAGGTAATACACAGGAGTATTTTATTTATTAAAAAGCCCCTTAAATAATTACCATTACCATTCATACCAAGATACGCATGTCCGTTCATGGTGTGGTGGTGACAACACTATTCTGATAAAATGTTTGAACCTATAATCAACTTATCGATATTTTAATTATTCCGTATAAATCACAGGACGCCAAAGTGATGTCGTGGTGGGACTACGGCTACCAAATAACGGCGATGGCGAACCGGACGGTGATCGTCGACAACAACACGTGGAACAACACGCACATATCGCGCGTGGGGCAGGCGATGGCCTCCACCGAGGACAAGGCCTACGAGATCATGAGGGAGCTGGACGTGGACTACGTGCTCGTCATCTTCGGAGGACTGGTCGGATACTCTTCGGACGGTAGGCCATTTGTAGCCAAGTCACAAAGATTTTGAAATCGAAGATTGATAGCGTTGGACAAATTTTGATCGGAGAAGAACCTATCACATCATTTTTATTATTTTATTATTATTATTATTGCATAGATGGTTGGACGAACTCACATCCTACTTGGTGTTAAGTGGTTACCCAAGCCCATAGACATCAATAACATAGATGGCGCCACCCATCTTGAGATATGAGTTCTAAGGTCTCAGTATAGTTACAACGGCTGTCCCGCCCTTCGAACCGAAACCCATTACTGCTTCACGGCAGAAATAGTCAGGGTGGTGGTACCTACCCGTGCGGACTCACAAGATGTCCTACCACCAGTAAAGACGGACTGACTGGTGTTTCTTGAGCGCTATGACACATGTAACTATACTGAGACCTTAGAACTTATATCTCAAGGTGGGTGGCGCATTTACGTTGTAGATATCTATGAGCTCCAGTAACCACTTAACACCAGGTAGGCTGTGAGCTCGTTCACCCATCTAAGCAATAAAACATTAAAAAAATCGTCTTCATACGAGAGTAGCGGAGAGTATGTGGTGTGGGGTGTGTGTGCAGACATCAACAAGTTCCTGTGGATGGTGCGCATCGGCGGCAGCACGGAGCGCGGCGCGCACATCCGCGAGGCGCAGTACTACACGGCGGCCGGGGAGTTCCGCGTGGACTCGGCCGGCGCGCCCGCGCTGCTCAACTGCCTCATGTACAAGATGAGCTACTACAAGTTCGGACTCGTCTACACGGAGGGCGGTACGGAACCTCTTCAACACTCATACCACTACCACTAACAATACAGTTCAATCTAAAGTATTATTAATTTAAGTTATAACAAATTATTAAAACTATTCCCGTTAAAGGTGTATAGTTTTAATGATATCGATGTAAGGTTATAGTTCGTTGGTGGCCATATCGACTGACAGTTTCTCGAAGCTTCGTGGTTTTTTTGCCAGCGACGTCTCTGCCGCTCCGCCCGCACGCATGCCCCTCCAAGACCCACGAGTAGAACAAATAGGAATGTGCGCGTTATAAAGTCTATTTTTTATTTATTACATAAATCGGTGGACGAGCTTATAACCCACCTGGTGTTAAGTAGTTACCAGCGACCATCTACAACCCAAATGCCGCCACCAACCTTGAGATATAAGTTCTAAGGTGTCAGTATAGTAACAACGGCTACCCCATCCTTCTAACCGAAACGCATTACTGCTTCACAGCACAAATTTGCATTTGTAAATATCGAGATCAAAACTAAAGATTAGAATTATTTATTTCTCTTAAAATATTGTGGTCATAAAAGAAATATTTTAAAACTGATTCTGTTGTCTCTAATTTTATCTTTGGTTCATGTCGTGCAAACTTCGATAGCAGGAATATAGTTTATTATGCTTTTATGACAATTATTGTCATTAAGCCCATTTTTATGGTACACAGGTCGGCCGCCAGGGTTCGATCGGGTTCGAGGAGCTGAGATCGGCAACAAGGACTTCAATCTAGATGTTCTAGAGGAAGCGTACACGACGGAACATTGGCTGGTCCGCATTTACAAAGTCAAACCTTTGCCGAACAGGGGAGTGTAATTCTAAACTTTTACAAGACTGAATAATGCCTTTTCTAAACATTTGAATCACAATTTTTGCAACTATTTTTGAATGCATTTTTTTATATTTGAAATAATTTAATTTTCAATTCAGGCTCAAATTGTCCTCATTGTCTGTGATCTGTTGTGACATTATCTTTATGTGACTATTGTGAAGGATATTTAGAATAAGTCATTTATATTAAATTGGTCTAGAAATAACTACACAATACACATAGTGAACTGATAGAAACAGTTCACTCAAGTTTGTTTACAAAGTCATTAATAAAAATGGAAAGATAATTTAAAAAAGGCATTCTTCAGTCCATACTAGAGGACATTTGGCGTATTAAAATAAAAAATAATGATATTCATTTTTAGTTCTCTCTAACGTTGGCAACTTGTCTCAAAATGCTAGTTTTATTTTAATACACCAAATGTGTTATTTTTATAATGTAAAAGTGAAGCGAGTTTGTGTTTTGATGTTCACACACGGGCTTATAACATTCTTGATACAGGAAAAATATTTAGGAAATTATAATGTTACAATTATGAAATTATCAAGATGTCTTTTCAATGTTAAATGTAGAGGAGAAATGTAATGTAATTTTAGTTTTTCAATAGTTGTATGTAATTTTTGTCCCTATTTTAGTGAAGTTAACGATGTGGCAGCAGAAAACGTTGTCCCTTAATGAGTAAAATCAAATTGAAAATATTGAAATTCTGTTCATGTTGGTAAAGAAATACACAGTTATGTTTCAAATACTTAACTTATTGAGAATGAAAATACTATTTTAGTCAATTTGTTATTTTAACTGATTAGAGCTGATTTTAACACAACTGTTCTACTTATAGGAATGTTACTTTTACTGAATATTTTTGGTGTATAATTTTGATAACTGAATTTAAATCTCACTGCATTCTGAAATCGTTTTCGAAATATAACCAAACATGTTGCCCTTAGGGCACTTGAAGGTATGTTATGTAAATAAAAAAAAAGGATACATTAGCTTAGAAAAAAATCACAGGCAGGACAAACAAAAAATGGAAAACTGCAGTTTGGTGGCGAATAATTAGTAATTTGGTCACTGCGCGTTTGTCGGCCGGAATGTATACATGCAAAGTATGATGTACATTGAACTTTTGGAATTTCTCTTCGTGTCGACGGAACTTGAGTGTAGGATTTCACATTGAAATGACAATTTTGTCTTATATATATGTAACTTTAGATACGAAACTACGCACAAATCATTGATTGGTATGCGATTTTAGACAATTCTCAATCTGTGTGCTAATGATGTAAAATGTTTTTTTTTATTATTTTATTAATTAAAATAAAGTTTATTAATGAAATATATGTATTTTATTTAAACGGGTTATAAAAAAAGCGAAATTTATAAGATTAATATTTATATGCACCAAAATAAATAAACTCTTAACACTATTTATTATTCTAGTTTTAATTAGTATTGGATGAACAACAATGAATCTTATCCTTCATGCCTTCTTTAAGTTAAAGAAAATTACATTGAAACATTCCATGAAATCGACCAATTTAATAAAATTGTGTTAACAATCTTACACAACAGTTCCAATGGTATCAATTGCTAACTAAAGTGTGTTGTAAGTCCGACTGGTGTCTTATTTACAAACTTCTCAAAGGGAACTATTTCTATAGTCAACGTTTTGCAGCTGCAATGCATTGGAGAAGTAAACGTTCTATCAGAATCAGGGCTCTGGTCCCTCTTCGCTCTGGTCGGAGCAGTCCTCGGGTCGGAAGGTGTCATCGTTATTATGGTTGTATGGATGGGCTTTGAAACGCTTGCGCCTGTGAGATTTACGTTCCACAGGCTTGAAGCCGATCTGGGGAAAAAAATAATTTATTAGCCAAGATGGATAAGGCTCACGGAACCGCGATGAGCACTCAGATGTGACGCTATGTAAATTAAAAATATAAAATACTTTTTTGGCCGAGCAACTGACGTGACATAACCCCCAGAAATAGCAGGTTTTCTTGAGCTGGTGGTAAACATATCACAGCTTTGACATTCAGCAATTATGTTTAGATGAAAATAAAATGAATTTAATTTAAATTTTTTGACATGTTTAATAACATGTTTCCGTTTGCTCACCTGGTGAATCATCTGGTAAGGCCCGACACCATCTATAAACGCATCTCTGAATGCCCTCTGTAATGGTTTTCTTTTAAATACCGTACATTGTTCTTTTAAAGCCGCTACGGCTCCTGCAGGGATGTCTGGAATAATCGGATGAATTTTGAGTTAACAATACTGAACTTGACTAATGTATTGGAAATTCAGTTTATACAACTCTTTACCATAAATTTGTGTGAACATATCTCAATTGTGTCATTTGGTTTACAGTATTATGCGCAAGTACATTTAGTTGAATTTTGAATTTTGAATTATCTATACTAATATTATAAAGAGGAAAGATTTGTTTGTTTGTTTCGAATAGGCTCCGAAACTACTGGACCGATTTGAAAAATTCTTTTTCCATTAGAAGCCGACATTGTCCCTGATGAACATAGGCTACTTTTTTTAATTTTTTTTTTTTTTTTCTTGTGTGTTTTAATGTTTCCGAAGCGAAGCGAGGGCGGGTCGCTAGTGAATAATAAATAGAGCATGGAAAATTTTTGACTGTTATCTGAATAATTGTCTAACAAAAGTTGTTCAACCTGTGTGGTCAATGTAAATAAAAGTATTGTTAAGCACACGGACATCCCTCCGTAAACGTAATCAAAGCGCCGGAAATAATATGTCGTATATTGATCATAACAAAAGGAGAATCAGGCCATAAAGTCTAGTTTTAATAGAAAATTTAATATCATAATGTAAATAAAATAAAACTGCTCTTAAAGAAAGTTTAATATGATGCAAGCCGGAATGTAATGTTATTTCAAACGCGCTTGATTTCTTCAAACACTAGTCACTTTATATTAAATGAAGATATGCCAAATTTTTTTTTTTTTTTTTTTATTGCGTAGATGGGTGGACGAGCTCACAGCCCACCTGATGTTAAGTGGTTACTGGAGCCCATAGACATCTACAACGTAGACGCGCCACCCACCTTGAGATACAAGTTCTAAAATCTCAGTATAGTTACAACGGCTACCCCACCCTTCAAACCGAAACGCATTACTGCTTCACGGCAGAAATAAGCAGGGCGGTGGTACCTATCCGCGCGGACTCACAAGAGGTCCTACCACCAGTAATTACGCAAATTATAATTTTGCGGGTTTGATTTTTATTACACGATGTTATTCCTTCACCGTGGAAGTCAATCGTGAACATTTGTTGAGTACATATTTCATTAGAAAAATTGGTACCCGCCTGCGGGATTCGAACACCGGTGCATCGCTTCAACACGAATGCACCGGACGTCTTATCCTTTAGGCCACGACGACCTTTAGGCCACGACGACATTCTACAAACGACGACAAATTTCTAACAGAATGAATAAAAAGAAATTCAGAATTAACAGGCTAGTTTTGTGTGATGTCCCGCAAAATTATAATTGGCGTAGTTACTTACCAGTGGTGGGACCCCTTGTGAGTCGGCACCGATAGGTACCAGCAGCCTACCTATTTCTGTCGTGAAGCAGTGATGCATTTCGGTTTGAAGGGTGGTGCAGCTGTTATGTTCTAAAAACTGAGACCTTGGTACTCATATCTCGGTGGTGGCGTTTAGGTTGTAGATGTCTATTGGCTCCAGTAACTGCTTAACATCAGATAGGCCGTGAGACTGTCCACCTATCTAAGCAATAAATAAAAAATTCAAAGCATGACTACCTCATCATAGAAACTAAAAATAACTAAAACTCAAAATAAAAAATGACCACAAAATTATCATTAAAGTACACACATACCTAAATCCTTAAAAGAATACTGTTTGGGTCTTATATCATAAACTCGATAGTCTAACACGAGTACCAGATTCAAGTGTTCATCTTCTTCTACGGCGCTTTGAGCAGAGAAGGATATCTCAATGTGGGAAGCGTCCAGAAGTTTAAAGAGTTGAGCTTCTACGTTCAGCATTTTCTGCAACCACGAGAATATTAAGTCTACAAATAGATATGGACAATCTCCTCTACTTATCAAACGTTGTAGACATTTTTTTAATGTTTAAAAATATATTGGATTCAGTTTTATGTTAATTATAAATGCACCACACTCACAAGGTCTGGACACACATCTTGGGGATGTGATATTGAATTCTCAAAATAGCTCTCCTTTACTACAAATGGGCATATCTGTGCAACATAAATAGGCAGGATGCAGACACACGTTGCGCACTTAAAAAAATTGTGCATCTTTGAATTGAACTGTAAACATCAGGCATCAAATAAGGACTTCAACCCAGCCTATTAATGCGGGAAAACAGTAATGGTTTGAAAAAGGAGCAGTCATTATACTATATAATTAATACTCATGTCTCAAAGTGGGTAGTGATAGTCTTGTACAACTAAATCTACAACAAGTGCAAAAATATGTTAGCACACTTACTTTTAGTGCTTCAAACTGTTGTAATCTATCATAATAAGCAACCAGAGCCTTACGTATAGCACCAAGACATTCTGGCATCATGATATTATCATATTCTTCCATCACTGCATTAATATTGAAACCCAGAGGCAAAGACGACTTGGAAACTACGTTTGCTCCTACAGAAAGATATAAAAATTAGCACTTAGGTTTTTTCTTCTTTGATTCAAATCTTTTCTAAGCCTTGTTATTTACTGCTACTGGTGGTAGGGACTCTTGTGAGTCCGCACGGGTAGGTACCACCACCCTGCCTATTTCTGCCGTGAAGCAGTAATGTGTTTCAGTTTAAAGGGTGGGGCAGCTGTTATAACTATACTGAAACCTTAGAACTCATATCTCAAGGCGGGTGGCGGCATTTACGTTGTGGATGTCGAACGCTGCCGAACACGGAGGTCGATTGTGCCTCTTTGTCGCTTGTTGCGTAAATGGAACGCCTCAATGAGTCATGTTTTTTCGTGCGTGCAGCCAGCTCCATCGAATTATAAGACGTTGTTACGTCAAAAAAACATTATCAAGAATTATTGGAGATGATCTATTAATGGTGTATGGTTTTCATGGAATTAATTTAATATTTAAGTTTTTATAGCTCTGAAACATCCAATGTGCTCACAAGTTGATATCATCAGTTTCATAGCATCTAGTAAACATCTGGCTGTGCCCCCAGTGCTGGATTTGCATTCATGAATAATAAACAACTATTCATCAGATGAACAATGTCTTTTTCTTGAAAGGCAATATAACATTTTGGTCAACCATTAATAATATGAAAATGCATTTATTACCTGCTTGCATTTCAATCCTGAGTCCATGTTTAACCACATTATCAGAATCATGTTGCATGTGATACACCACACAGCAGTGTTCGCCTACAACATATGACTGAACCTCCATTCCAGTTAAAATAGACATCAGTTCTAAATTCCTCTTTAGGCTGTCTATAGAGTTTGTTAATACTATTTTCTGTAATTCAGAAATGTAATCAAAGTTAATCATAGTGGGACAACATTAAGGTTCTGAAAGCTTTATAGAGATTTAAATGTCTAGTATAATTTAATGGTTTGGGGGATTTTGTGAGTCTGCACTCTCTGATTGCATTATATCCTAAATCTATATTTACTATAAAGCCTTGTGGGTTGCTCTAGGTAGACCACTAAAATAAAACTGAAATTTCAACCATATAATTTTAGGCAGCGGCAGCAGCATTCATTTTGTTGACCAGACCCTAATATCATTTAATACAATGTGGTGTATGAAATTATTCCAAGGAGATATGGTTTATATAATGGAATGGAATAAACAAATAATAATTAAATACCAATTTAAATCTTCAAAGTTCTGGGTAAAATGTTAATTTTGAAAGGTTTAAATTGGATATGCATAGCTTAGAATTAATCGATTTTTTTTAAATCATACCTGTGGACGTACAAATTGTTCAGATTTCTTCTTTACTGGGGAAGACTTATGCTTATAACTATTTCTTTGTAGCTGAAACAGTTCGTTTTGTTTTTCTTTAAGGTTCTCCCTAAGTTTTTCGATCTCATCTTGAAGTTCATCACAATCATCTGAACTACGCCTTGCTACAACTGTAGAAAACTTTTAATTCAGATCTAAGTTACTACTTCAAGCAAAAGTTTAATTCTAATATTTTAATTAATATTGTTTGAGCGTTTATATAGTATTTCTTGTATATAATAGAAATAGAAGATTAAAAAGCATTCAAGGGTTTCAACTTACGTTTTGTTTGAAACAGCTTTGTAATTTTCGTTTGCTTCATTATTCTTATTTTAAATACAATGACTATCAAGCTTTGTTGTATGGACAACAACAATCTATTGTTTTAGTGAATCTATAAAATTATTTCCATTATGGGAATGTCACGTGTAAATCGTCAGTGGTTATAACAAACAACACTATGTAGGTATTATTATTAATTTAATTATATACATATAATTTGCTAGCTATTAAAAGTTCTATAAGTCTTTAACCGACTCCAGAAATTTAAATTCAAAATGAAATAATCTTGTCAACAATGTGACATTAGTTTATCATTTCGACAGGCAAAGAAAAAGCCCATACAGCATTTGGTTTGGAAACCAAACCCATGGTTGTGACATACGAAAACTAAAATGGAACACAATGAAATGAAGGAAAAAGAAATACTTGATATTTTTATACATTGATGAACAAGTTCACGGCTCACGTGGTACTATTTCGTGCAAGAAACATTTTAAAAAGACCCAATCTGAGTAAATCACCATCTTATATTGAATATGGTCAGTAGGTCGGGTTGAAATCGACGATAATTAGATACCAATATTTCAACACAATTATGTATTGCATTTTAGATTACTGAATTTCTTTATCTATTTATGTTTAGCTTCTGTTCGCAGCTTCGCCTGTACAGACAATACTTTACTATTTCAAAAGATTATTCTTCTATCAACTAGCATGCTGAATTTCACCGAAATCGGTTCATCAACAATATTGTTGTGGCGGCGCAGTGCCGTGTAATGCAGAGTTGCCAAGCCGGAGATATGTGATCGTAAGTGTTAGTGATCCGACATGGCAACTCGGTGTCAGAGGAGTCAGCTAAATGTAGCGGGTAGTATCACAGAATACAAGACATCCGGGGCGTAGTGACTTTTCGATAGCTATGATGAAACACAGGATATTTGAAAAATACTTGAATCTCGGTAACGACACTTTCAAGACAACTTTGTAAATAAAAGTTCCGAATAATAACATTCGGACAGTCGGTCTACCGAGCAATTTCACCCGTTCGGTAAAAAATTTGCATTAGTCGTTATGAGACGTAACGACAAAGGCAGTATTATTAACTATTTTACTTTCAAAATTTTAAATTAAGAAAATAAATTGTATAGTTTTTTAGCCCTTTCTATTTAAGCCAAAGCTAGAAGATTTTTTTGCAACTTCCCTTTCCTTTCTAAGGAGTTTGAACCAATTATAGAAACAACAATGCCTACGAGGGCAATATTTAGGAGAAAACAAAAATGAGAACAACTTACAAACACTTTTATTACATACATACAAATGACACAGAGTTTGACATTTTACAAAAAAATAAACAAAATGTAATAAATATTATTTATATTCGAGGAACGAAGTTATACGTAATGATAGCTTATTGACCATTTAGTATCTTTGAAATAACACAAGTATAGAAAAATAAAACATAGTCGCCGGAGGTGACTTCTCGGGTTCTCTAAATCCCCACAGAAGTTTTTATGATTACTAAATTTCCACCATTTTATTTGGTCATTTTTCATTTCCATTTCATTTAATTTCATACCAATACCAAATACTATTTCAAATAAACAATTTTATCTCATACAGTTGCAATTTGCTTAAAAAATAATTTATTTTTAAAAATTCGACACTGGCAACAATGGCATTTAAAGAAGCCTATTACCATACTGGAGAAGAAAGTGTACTTAGAATCTCTCCCCATTTATATTCAAGACCACCTGGCGCCAATCACTTTGAGATCATTTTCTGATAATCTTCCCTCACTCCATTTTATCCACAACCTAAAACCAAAAATATATATATGATAATTTGTCACAGTGATTTAAAACTATTATATTTTTAATGTTCAACTGAAGGCGTAAATGCAAAATAACAATTTTTCATCACCTGCCTCATTTTATAGGAAATAAATAAAATCTTAGGCATCGCATAGATTAATCTAATTGTTCTGTCTTTACATCATATCGACACAAGATAATAAAAGCTTTGTGGAACCTTAGGCAGCTTATGGCAATTTATCATCTTACATTGCGGTTTTTAAACTGTCCATCACATAAGAGCGTTGATATCGCCAAAATAATACACAGCGAATCCCTTACCACTGCAAGGACATATACCGTTCAGTAAAAACATTCTGTGGAGACAATAATCTCTGGAAACACATAAACTGCCAACTGCCTTCGCCTTTTCGTTTGTAAAATTAAAACACAAATGTCATACTTCCTTTTAATTTTTTCAATATGGCAATTAGCTTCTTGTAATGTCATTGTTGCCAGTGCCGAATTATAAAACTCATCAATTATTAAATAAATACTGTAAATAAATAAAAACGGTACAATATGAAGTTGTTCTGTTTGAAACTGTAATACATAGGGAGTGCTCTGAGGAATTGTTCGAGATAACTATACTGAGACTTTAGAACTTGTATCTCAAGGTGGGTGGCGCGTCTACGTTGTAGATGTCTAGGGGCTCCAGTAACCACTTAACATCAGGTGGGCTGTGAGCTCGTCCACACATCTAAGCAATAAAAAAAAAAAAAGATGATACCGGCCATCTCGTTTTTACCATCGCACCGCCCGCCACCGGAGTAGAGTTCATCCATACTACCTGGAGCCACTGTGTTCATCCACAGTGCGTTTCCAGAGGTCTTTTTTGCCACGTACCATCCGGCTTTGTAATGAGCTCCCCTCCACGGTGTTTCCCGAGCGCTATGACATGTCCTTATTCAAACGAGGCTTGTGTAGAGTATTAAGCGGTAGGCAGCGGCTTGGCTCTGCCCCTGGCATTGCTGAAGTCCACGGGCGGCGGTAATCACTCACGATCAGGTGGGCCGTATGCTCGTCTGCCTACAAGGGCAATAAAAAATAAAAAAAGACATAGGGAGTGTTATACCTCTCTTCGTTGTGTTTGACGGACCACAGATCAGGCAAATAATTAGGCTTCATGACATTTATGAAATGTTCCCGCCACATCTGCTCCAGAGCGAGCAGACCGCCGTCGCGTTTAGAGAAATATTCAACAACCTTCATTCCGTGAGATTCATAATCAACATTTTCTTGGCTAGAATAAAACGATTTCTGTATGAATACATTTTTGTCATGATTTTATCAGAACAAACATAACAGACATACAATATGACAGTAAATTTAGAAGTGTTGAATACACAAATAAGAATTCATTGCTACTTTTTGTTTTTCTAGCAACACTAGAAGATAAAGAAAATCAATGTTATGAATAAAAGCTGAATGACATTTTTCAGAATACAAGTTTATTTTTCTATAGTTTGGTATGAAGCGTTTGGTTAGGTGTTTGGTTTAAGATCAATGACGGTGGGGAAATAAAAGTATTCAGAGTAATATTTTTTCACGTGTCAGGTTATATATAAACATAATTTAAAAAAAAAACACGTTTGGCACTCGGGGACTGCCGCGGTAAAGCTATTGCATAGCATTTATCAACTTGAGCAATTATAATTAGACAATATTTTTTTTTATATTAACACAATATTAAAATAAGATCACGCTATATTTATAAACATCAACAAAAGCAACACATTAACTGTACCCTTCACACTCATAAGCTAGACCGCGCGAGAGAGATGGGCAGACTTTTCATGATGCGCATGCAGTGCGACGTCACGCCACGCGCTTATTCACAAACACTACACCAGCGCAACGTGTAAATGTGTTGAACGCGAGCTACATAGTAGGTCGAGTGGGGGTGTTAGGTTTTATTTTCGTTACGGAATTACTCGATTCGGTCGCCGCGCTCAAAGCCCGCGATAAAAGCTATGCAATAGCTTAAAAGTTTACGGTTTCACATCGCGTTTCTTTATTGTCATTATACATATTGTTTCATAGTATTATTTGGGCTGGGGCTCACGTGGGTTGGTATTTGAATCATTAAGAACCAATTAAATAAAATCACAATTGATTTTTAACTTATATATCCGATTTCCATTTAAACGTAACTTGCAGGCTTCTATTTAGGTGAATGGAGATCGAAGGGGTCAGGGTGCAGTTAGCATGCCCATATCTTTAGAAGACCACAACAGCTTGATATTTGAAGTTCAAATTTTGAAACTATCAGCAAAAGGTCATTGCACTTTCTGTTTGTACGTGTTTCGATTTCAATAAGATCAACAACAGCATCCGTTAATATTGGGGGTGTTCTTCTGTAACTCACACGACACACAGCTCGACCGCTTCCTTCAGTACGTCCTCGGAGACCTCCTTATGTTGAGGGTAGTAATCGAGGATGATCTGTTCTAGCACCTTCCGCCTCTCCTCTGGCAGCTCGTGCTTCTGGGATTGGTAAAGCAACGCGTTGGCAGCAGACTTCACTTTTCTGTTGACATAAACATAGAAATTTTACTGGTGGTAGGACTTCTTGTGAGTCCGCGCGGGTAGGTACCACTACCCCGGCTATTTCTGTCGTGAAGCAGTAATGCGTTTCGGTTTGAAGGGTGGGGCAGCCGTTGTAACTATACTGAGACCTTAGAACTTATATCTCAAGGTGGGTGGCGCATTTACGTTGTAGATGTCGATGGGCTCCAGTAACCACTTAACTCCACGTGGGTTGTGAGCTCGTCCACCCACCTAAGCAATAAAAATAAATAAATAAAAGCTGCCCTTATATATATAATAAATAAATAAATAAAGGCTGCCCTCCCTTCAAACCGAAACGCATTACTGCTTGAAGAGCAATAGCCTTTCACCCATTGATATGTAGAGGTAAGCAGCGACGTACTTCTTGCGCACGTCGAGCGTCTCCCGGGCGTTGTCGGCGGCGGGCAGCGGCGCCCGCGCGCGCTCGGCCAGGCGCGCCCGCACCACCTGGTCACGCGCGTTGCTGCGCTGGTGGCACGCCGCACACAGCAGCACCACGTCGTGGGACGAGTGCTCCTTCATTATTTCTGTCCAACGGATATTATACTGTCACGGCAGTAAGAGTAACGCCACCTATCGCCGAATAGTCGAACGAATATCGAAGGACCTAGAAACACCTAGTACGATCGACAATTACAACGCATCTATTGACATATAGCGGAAACTACTACTAGAGATGTGTAGAATATTCTCGATAATTCTAGGGATGAGGTATCGGCTATAAAAGCGCTGTAGCGATGGCAAGCAATCAGTCAGTAATCGGAACTATTCGAAGCGAAACAGCGATCGGATCACCTGAAGCGAAGCAGAACAAGCGAATTGAGAGTTTTAAAGTGTTTGTGAAGTGTTTAACTGTTTTAAGTGTTGAATACAGTTTTTAAGTTGTACTTTGGTGAAATTTTATTTATCCCGAACCCCAGCGCGTAACATTACCATAGAAAATACACATAAATTAGTTGTAGATAAGCAACACGAACATTCCACAAAAATGTTTACGGGCGTCAGCCACTAGGTGGCTTCGCTTCGATTGGTTTCTCGTTGCTCTTGTAGATGGCAGTACCATATTACCTATCCTATATTTTATTTTTAATGAAGGATTTTGTAAATTTCAACATGCATGGAGGCATTGACGTCGTTGTCACACACCACAGTAAAAAAAAACACGTGTGGCACTCGGGGACTGCCGCGGTAATACTACTACATAGCATTAGCATTTGTAGGCAGCGGCTTGGCTCTGCCCCTGGCATTGCTGATGTCCATGGGCGACGGTAACCACCACCTTCAGGTGGGCCGTATGCTCGTCTGCCTACAAGGGAAATAAAAAAGCAATGTGTTTAACGTTATTCGAAATTTTGCCTAAAATATGTGTTAAAACAAAAATTTTACCAAATATTATATATTATAATATTTTCAGAGTGTAATCCCAAAAACCGACCGCTCTGTGCTTCCTTGAATATGCCCAAACGTTTTAATTATTTAACAGGTATAACATATAGAAGTAAAACTTACCCGGGAAATACTTCCTGTACTCCCTGGGCACGACGTTCTTCCGTATGTAGGAGTTGGTGGCGCCGCAGACGACGCACCTGTTCGCCTTGGGCTGCGCGTAGTAGCGGCCCACCTCGCCCACCGAGCGGCCCGCCGGCTCGAACCGCAGCCGCACGGTCAGCGGCTCGCCCCCCACCACCTCCGCCAGACCCTTGTCCACGTACCTCGGAGATCATATGAGGCCGTCAGCACAAAATTGGCCTATCCTACATTTTTAAGCTATTGCATAGATTTTATCGCGGGCCTTGAGCGCGGCTTGAGAGCGGAATCATGAAATTCCGTAACGAAAAAAATCTTACACCCCTCACTCCGCCTCCCATGTAGCGCGCGTTCAACACATTCACACGTTGCGCTTGTGTAGTGTTTGTGAATAAGCGCGTGGCGTGACGTCACACTGCATGCGCATCATGAAAAATCTGCCCATCTCTCTCGCGCGGTCTAGCTTATGAGTGTGAAGGAGACAGTTAAGGTTTTGCTTTTATTAATGTTCAATATAGCGTGGTTTTGTTTTATTATTGTTTTAATATTAAATTATCATTGTCTAATTATAATTGCATATTAAGTTGATAAAAAATGCTATGCAATAGCTTTACCGCGGCAGTTCCCGAGTGCCACACGTTTTTTTTATATTCGTAGATGGGTGGACCTTGAGATATAAGTTCTAAGGTCTCAAGTATAGTTACAACGGCTGCCCGTCAAACCGAAACGCATTAGTGCTTGACGACAGAACTAGGCGGGGTGGTGGTACCCACCCGCGCGGACTCACAAGAGGTCCTACCACCAGTAAAGTCTCTGTCAACAGTACTGAAGATAGGAACAGAGGAAATCATGTACAAAAGCAAGAAGCGAATATTTCCATGGATGGTAAAAAGTGGACGGTATCTTAAGGTCATCTTGGATGTGGTTCTGTATCTTTTTATTTTATTTTTAAGCGAATAGACCACACTAGATTCTGGTACTGCTGAAACTACTATACAATTCAGAAAAAAAAGGACAGCATGCCCAAAAAAATATTTGCCGTATTGATGAATTCAACAGGATGCAAGTGGCACACATTTTTGATTCAGGAATAAAATTAATTTATCGACGTCATCTCTAGTAGCAAAGGGATCTGAAGCATGACTAAATTACTGATATGGTCAGCGTGTGGGTCAGCGAGTGTTTTAGGGAGTGAGTGAATGAGTAAAGGAGATGAAATGAGTAGAGTAGTGTAATCTTATTCAAAAAGGTATATACTCACCACAAAGCTTTCTTGTTGTCGCATGTACACAATAAGTCTCCATCGGGTGCTTGTAGGAAACAATTCTGATACAATGGCTTAGAACGGAGGACATACCTCTTGCTTACTCTTACATCTTTAAGCTTCGACTCTTTAGGGCTGTAAAAGATAAAACGTTCAAAATTACTTTCAAACAATATGAGCTTACTCTGACGAAGCTTTTATATGCCGCGTACATGTTAATTTTATGTAAGATATTCAAAGCTTTTTCAGCGTCAACATTTTCAACTGGTTGCATTGTAATTAAGCATTCGGTATGCTTTAGATATTCCGTCAACAGAACCCAATTGTTTGGTATCTTGCATGAGTAACCGGGACTACGTGGAGCCATCTAAAGCCTGTCATAAAACCCAAAGCGAACAACCTAATTAATACTAACTAATAACCTGAGTAGATTCAATGAGAGGATTACAAATATTTTAAAATCTGGTCACTTTTGAAACTCCTTTTTAACTTTATTATATGTACTGAATTGTCTCTTCTGCTTCAGGCTGAACTTTTAAATAAAGAAAGCAAGGTTTCTTTTAAAGAAGAGAAAAGATCTTAGATTATGTTTAAAAAAACTTCTCGGCAAGACGACACAACAATAATAATGAAAACTAACTGACAACTCCAAATGTGTAACTAAAATAATACACACACTAGCACATTCCAAAACACTCTGTGGGGACTTTCAGATGTGTAATTGTTTTGATGTACAGAAGCACACAAGCAAAGCCTCAGTCATCGTTATCTTCGAACCCGTCGCTTGCGATGAAGGGCTCGACAAGTAAAATAACCCACAGACACAGCCCACTGAGTTTCTCGCCGGATCTTCTCAGTGGATCGCGTTTCCGATCCGGTGGTAGATTCTACGAAGCACCGCTCTTGCTAGGGTTCGTGTTAGCCAGATCGTCAGGTTTGAGCCCCGTGAGCTCACCTACTAGTTAAGGTTACGCTAAAATAACATCTCAAGGCTAACAGCTTGGGTAGGAAAAAAAAAGCAAAGCACAGTTTAAAGCAAAAGTAAGTTACAATCTAGACACAGAACAGAAGGAGGCATAAACTATATACATCATAAAAATCTTTATAATCACAACAGGCATATGCCTGCAAGGGTCCTGAGTTTCGCAGTAAAAGACGGCTGATCTCTGCAGAGATCTGCGAGCGAATGGCGTGGGAAGCTGCGGCGGCACACTCACAGATACCTAATAAGTACACTTAATTTCTTAGGGCGCAGCTCGCTCTGTTGATGCTTACACTTTGAAACAAAACAATTACATGTGTGTGAGTCATCAAAAGTTCACTTGAAAAGAGAAGATGTCACTAACTACCCCACACTGTCACTAACTCCACTCTATATTACGAATACAGAATAAAAGTCAAAATACTGCCCTAACACTTTGGGTTCGTGACCATTTTTTGCTATGCGTTTGGAAGGTATCTAAGATTCAAGAAGATATAATCGTGAAGGCTGTTCAAGAAAGGTCTAGTCAAGACTTACACAATGTTTGAGGAGATTTTACTGAGTTTCGGATGTCCAGTTTAGTCTGGTATAGTGGTGAACGGGTCACTCTTGAAATGGGCATCTCTGAAACATGCCTGTTTAGTGTGTGTGTTGGTAACCAAATTTTGTAAAATGGTATTCTTATGACTGTTAAAACTTTTAGTGAAAATGTCAAATCAATTATTCTTTTTCCTAGAGGATTGAAATTTGGCATAAATAAAGAATTTTAGGAGAATACTACTATACTGCTTGTGAGTTAAGGGAATATAGTGGTCAAGCTGAAGTTTCCTGATGCATCACTTATCAATGTGGGGTTTTCAGATTTTAAAACCTATTGCAATGATGAAATTTTATATCTTGCCTAGATAAGTTTTTGATATTTTATTTACTTACATGTCTCCTGCAACTTTTCTGCTCTTCTGCTTGAATCCAATATCAGCATATTTTTGGCAGATGTCATCTACGCTTAGCTTCTTTGATAATCTTAATAGATCCTTCATCATAGATTTGAAACGGTATTCTTTTAGCAAATATTCAAATATCTTGATGGCTACATGAGCATCAGCAGCAGCGTATTGTTTTTGCTTGACCGTCAGTTCATCAGCTTCCCAGTTACTACAACGAATCTGTTTTTAAAAATTAGTAAGTGGAAATTAAGTGCAGCACACTTTTTTAGTTGCTACAGATTCTCAACAAAACAGATAGCCCCATTAGCATGATAAACCTCCAAACGTATTGTAGCATAGCTATTTTTCAATAACTACATCATATTTTAGGTTGGAGGAGGCTATACGGTAGTAGATAAGTAATTTGTAATATTACATTCTATATTGTAAATTGTATGTAAGCTAGCAATATTTATTTTGATAAACAGACGGTAGTTAGCACAACATTCTAATGTCGGAAATAACATCTTAGTCTTCCGACATCAAGATTACTCTAAAGTATTCCAAACATCGGAAATAATATAATGCAAGTATAAACGCGAATTCAAACCGTAAAAGTAGTTTTAAATATGTCTATTCGAATAAATCGAAGAAAATATGTACACCGTTCATAATTCAACATTCAATTTTATTTCAGCATCTCATGTCAATTTTTAAAAATCGAACTTCAAAACTTCATATTTCCTAAGTGATGGCACATCCCTAATGTGGAATTTGTGGACCATGAAATGCTAATGGAAGCCCATTTATACTTAGGAAGTATGCACAGTACGTAGTAACAGCATCCTGTTGTATTTCTTCCGTGAAGCAATATATTTTCCGGTTCAAAGAGCAAGGCAGTTATTCTGAAATACAATTGAGACTGACCTCACTCATACTTTGTAGTGGCTTTCACATTGTGCTTTGTATGAGTTCTGATAATCAGTTTTCACCAGGTGGGCCAAGGTGACCCTTGTTCACGAATTTAAGTAATAGTAAACGAGAACAGATATATCACATATTACTGCCTTAATAATATTGTAAAACTGAACATCTAACTTCTTTGAAATAACGGCTGCATAACCTTTAAATGATGGTTGGATAGAAATAGGCATGGTAATTTTCCTAACCTTCGATTTACTCTACAGCCAATAGCTATACAATATGTTTCTTTATTAACTCACCCTCCAACTCTTATCCAAGACAATTCGCAGTAGGTTCTTGGATAAAACTGCAAGACCACCTGGCTCTAGTCCACATAGTTCTGCTAGATATCTTACATCTAATGTAGACTTTAACTTCACTGAATAATCTTGGAACAGATATTTTCCATCATCATTTGCTGCTACTCCAACTTTATAGATTTTTTCATCTTCTAAGAGATCCTGTCAATTTGATGAGGTTAGACCACATGCTTCCTAGTGTTATAGTATTAGCTTATGCTAATATCTAGGCCCTGTTTTATTATCTATTAAAATTATACACATAAATTGCTTATATAGAGAAAAAGACTCGTATCAGATACATACTTTTATTTATCACATTTCATTAACAATTTCACATTGATATTTTTTTTCTACATATTATTGATATAATATTGGACTCTGACATCCCAGTCTTTGTAATTATATTATTGAAATGGTATACAAGATTCGAACTTTGTGACTCACACTTTTAATATGTAATATTGTGCAATTTACATATGATGGAGATTTAAACCATTTGAATCAATTTTGGTGAACTATTTTTAGCACTTAGTATGTATCTATCGCTAAAATGAGAAAATATCATGCAACATGGAGTCTTTTTAATTGAAGATTTTTTCTGAATAGATCAGACAAGAACAAAAGGTTCCACATTAAATGGCCTCCAGATAGGATTTTCTTCAGGTAGCCACCAGATTTATTCATGTACAGTAATCACAATCACTGACTATCAGCAACAACAATAACTTACCTTTAAAGAATTAGGTACAGTTTCCATTGAACTAAGCCTGAACAAGCAACACAGGCCATCAGATGATGATAATTGTACCAGTGCAACTGGCTTTCTTTTTCCGTGATCTGTCACCCATTCACAGTCAAATCCTAAAGCATTGTAGTCACAGCATCGCCTTTAAAACAAAAAGGAAAATGTTACTTTGAGTTTAATTATTTTTTCAGCACTTAGTTACTGAAACAGCTCACAGACCATTCGATTTTAGGTGGTTACCTTATTATACGTAATATCAAAATCGTATTTACAATTTTAGATAAGTTTGTATAGTATATTGTTGGAGTTTGAATATGAAGATAATGGCAGGCAACACTTGACACATGTAAGGTTACAGATTTCGAATATTGGAATTATTTAAATGTTTAAAAAAGATGATTGTCTTCTCATCAGTAAAGACAATGACTTCTCATCTAGACACGGTCAGAGCAACATCTAAGAGTTTTATAAAAATAAAATATTATAATGGTGTAATAGTGTACAAAGTATTTGCAATATAATTATACTAGCAACCCACCCTCACTTCGCTACAGAAACTGTAATTTATTATTGATTTCTCCACTGTTTAATGGATGTTATTATACATATAAACCTTCCTCTTCAATCACTCTATCTATTAAAAAAAACCACATCAAAATCCATTGCGTAGTTTTAAAGATTTAAGCATACATAGAGATATAGGGACAGAGAAAGTGACTGTTTTATACTATGTAGTGATTAACCACGAAGCAGTGTTTTTAAATAGCCCCTCATCTCCTACAGAACCCAGTCCAACATATATAATTTAAAATTATTAACCTTGGCTAATTATCTTTTTACGGTTTAATCTCACGTTTATTATTGCGGGGTGGCAGTATTAATACATCCATGACTCGTCAACAAAAGTGAAATTTTAACTTAACTTAAATAAGTTACAAAATATAATAACGTAGAAAACCCATTTAACAACTAAATAAGAGTATTGAATCAAAGTTCTGCTTTTTTAATTTTTTACCTTACCTTCGTAATTCATTGACCGCTTCGTCGCAATTTCTTTCATTGGTGACAATTTTGATATTTATATACGAAAAAGCATTCACAGCGTCTAGAAATCTGCTTTTCCGTTTCCAAAATAAATAAGTTACTGCCCCTACAGCAAGAACTGCTGTTGCTAAATAAATCTCGTATCTTGTTTTTGATTGCATGATAAATAAATAGAATACAATAATATAATAAACAGAACCAATAAACACCTACATTCTACAGATTTTTACTACACAATACAACATCTAATAAATTTAAACAATCCAACATTTCATTTAATCCAATAATCCATCACATTTCACAAACTTCAAACACAATATTTTATATTTACTTTTTTTTAAGGGATTTTATGACCTGGTAACTATGACCTTTAGGTCAAGTGTCATTTTAATTTAGATGAAAACTTTTTTTTATAAAAATGATATTAAGAAATGAAATGAAGTTGATTATATATGAAACATGGCAGGAAATGAAATGAGATTGAATAATATGGGATTAAATATAATCTCAGTAAAATGCTGGTCATTTACTGAGACTTTTCAGTGGACTCTTTGGAGGATCCCGAGCTCCTTGCCTGAGATTCGTACCACCCAGCGTACGGTCAGGCAGGAGCTTCGGCTTCTCGATGTCCTTATGGATGAGCAGGATGAATTGCATTTCCGTAGTGGATCGGAAACGCGACCCACTGAGAAGATCCGGCGAGAAACTCAGTGGGCTGTGTCTGTGGGTTAATTTACTCGCCGATCCCTTCGTCGCAAGCGACGGGTTCGACGAAAACGATGATCGGTGCTTGAGGTACCTAAAAGCACCGAGATGTCGTGTTTTGGGCAACGTCGAGTGTTTACCATTTGGTCCGCAGGATCGGTTATGTTATTATTATCTTAAAAATTTATATTTATAAATAATTAGTTAAATTATTATTATATAAAAAACAAAACAAAAAAAATTGTGTGGACACCCTATCCCCAAAAAGAGTGACCGGTCAGACCCCTCGAATTGCAGAACTATCGCGATAGCTTCCTAGCTTTCCAAGGTGATGGAGCGAATCAAAACATCCAGCTCCTTTAGTATCTTGAAGATCGCCAGCTCATCAGTAACCGGAAGTATGGTTTCCGTCATGGTCACTCAGCTGGCGATCTTCTTGTATACCTCACACATATAGATGCGCTAAAAACTTGGAAGGTAAGGGTGAGGTTCTCGCTGTGAGCCTTGACATCGCGAAGGTCTTCGACAGGGTCTGGCATAGGGAAACTTCTATCGAAGCTTCCAGCTTACGGAGTCCCCGAGGGACTCTACAAGTGAATCGCTAGCTTTTTGGATGGACGGAGTATCACAGTAGTCGTCGACGGCTGCTACTCCGATACCATGACCATCAACGCTGGCGTTCCACAAGGTTCGGTATTCTTCCCCACGCTTCTATTACTGCATATCAATAACATGTTATCTATTGATGGCATGCATTGCTATGCGGATGATAGCACGGGGGATACACAATATCTCGGCCATCAGAGTTTCTCTCGAAGCGTTGTACATGAGCGGCGCTCAAAACTTGTGTCTGAACCGGAGAACTCTCTAGGGGGAACTCCACGTGGGGTGAACTTGTTAGAACTGGCCTTCTTACTATTTGTAACCATCATAAGATTATTAAGAAGAATATTTGTTGCCTAGCAACAATTATTCTTCTTCTTTAGGTCTACGGAGGGACTTCAGCTCTGTCTGTGTTTTATACCGTATGTTCCATGGGGAATGCTCTGAGGAATTATTCGAGATGATCCCCTCATCTCTTTTTTATCATCGCACCTCCCGCCATCGGAGCAAATTTCATCTATATTATCTGGAACTGCTGCGTTCATCGACAGTGCGTTTCCAAAGATATTTTTTGTCACGTACCATCCGGCTTTGGAATGATCTGCCCTCCACGGTGTTTCCCAAGCGCTATGACATGTTCTTCTTCAAACGAGGCTTGCGGAGAATACTTAATGGTAGGCAGTGGCTTGGCTCTGGGTCAGAGCCAAGCCACTGCGGCATTGCATGGCATTGCGGACGTCCATGGGCGACGGTGACAACTTACCATCAGGTGGGCCGTATGGTCGTCTGCTTACAAAATCTTCTTTTTTAAGTATGACCATTATTAGCAGTGTCGATTTTTTCAGTGGACTCATTTGAAGAATACGAGAAGATATTACGTCTATCAGCTTCCTTAAATTTTTCCACATTTGTGCAGTTTCACAGATATTAGACAGATAAGAAGCTAGGGTTGAGAAGATGAAAAAATCAGTACCTCCCCGACATAACAGCTCCGTGGAACTGCTGCCATGCAGCGCGTTAAATAAGTAGGTAATATTCTGGTAGTTTTCCAATTATAGCAATAGAGCGCATTATGCGGCATAATGCTTAACGTTGAACGTTTCAACTACAGCAACGCTGCGCACATGCTGCGCACAGTCGAGCACTCTCAAAAGTACTGCTCATAGATTATACACTTTGGTACTGCTCTCGCGTGATACTCGCAATCGATACCAACTCAGTGACAGAAAATTGACAAGTGTTTTTTCTTTAAGTTGGCATTGATCGAAATTTGTTTTTATTATCGTTAGTAATATTATTTATTGTTGAAAAAATTTGTAAGGCTTTCGTTTCGTCGTAGTTTCTTAGAAATAATATAAGTTAATTCAAACTGTGTTAAAAAAATAAGTATAAGTATGGATGAAGGTACAAATAATTACTTTTTTTTATATTCCACATTTAAAATGTGAATACAATTTCATTTTAGAATTCGAATCCGTAAACAAATTTATTTTACAGTAATATACTTTTGTAAACATTGCAGTGGCTCGATCGAATCATCATCATGAACTTAGCGCAATCTGCTGATGCATTTGAAAACTAATTCACGTTCCAATTAAGCTTCAGCATGTGCCACTGAGTCGCATTATGCTCTGTAATTGGAAAACTACCTAACTTCCAAGTGTTTTAGGGCCATTTGACAGTTCACAAATTATGTTAGTGTCAAAATTGACAAAAATGTGACATTGAAGTTGTTCACATACTGCTACATTTTGTACGTGAAAAATACACAGAATTTACACAATTTTATTGTATTTGCTGTAAAGAGATTTTAATAAAATAATAACCGGTGGTTCCATAAACCAAAAATGGCCAGAGACAGAAGTCCTGAACGGCGGAGGTCAAGATCACGAGATAGAAGAGATCGGGATCGTTACGATGAACGCGAATCATATCGTGAAAAAGTAAAGCGCAGGGACAGGTCTAAAAGCCCTAAAAAAGATGCGGATAAAGTTCGAAGCCCTTCTAGAAAAGATCGCGATCGTTCCAGGAGTCCGCTACGTAAAGAACGCGGTCGTTCGCGCAGCCCTAAGAAACGTGACGGCAAAGACAAAGATCGACGTTACGAAGACAAGGAAAAGAGTAGATCAAAAAAAGAAGATGAAATGGAGGAAGACACTGCAGACATGAAGAAAGAGGATGAATCCATAGATAAAAAACCAATTAAAAAAGAGCCTTTGTCCTTAGAAGAACTACTTGCTAAGAAAAAGGCTGAGGAAGAAGCCCGCAGTAAGCCAGTATTTCTTACCAAAGAGCAACGAGCACAGATAGCTTTGGAGAAACGGCGTCAAGAAGTAGAAGCTATAAGAGCTAATACTGATAAGCCTCAAGTCACTATTGATTTAACAGGTCCGTCAAGACGTGAAGAAGATAAAAGGCACAGAGAAGAACGTGAAAAAGATAGAGAAAAGGAACGTCGAGAGGAACGGGAAAGGAAATATGAAGAGAGGAAAGCCTATTCAGATCGTCGAGAACCAAAAAAAGATAATGAAGAGACATCTAAAACAAAAGATAAAGAAAGAGAAGAAGAGGCTATTAAAGCTCGTTACTTAGGTATAGTAAAGAAAAAGCGTAGAGTAAGACGGCTGAATGACAGGAAATTTGTTTTTGACTGGGATGCGTCAGAAGATACATCAAATGATTATAATGTTTTGTACAAAGAAAGACATCAAGTACAATTCTTTGGTCGTGGACACATTGCTGGTATAGATATAAAGTCTCAAAAGAAAGACCATAGCAAATTTTATGGGAATCTTTTAGAAAAGCGCAGAACTGAGTTAGAGAAAGAACAAGAAAAACTACGCTTGAAGAAAGTGAAGAAGAAGGAAGACAAACAAAAGTGGGATGATAGACACTGGTCTGAGAAGGATGTGGATGAGATGACAGAGCGTGATTGGAGGATATTCAGGGAAGACTACAATATTACCTTAAAAGGAGGTAAAATTCCTAACCCTATACGTTCTTGGAAGGAAGCTCCCTTGCATACTGACATTATGGACATAATCAACAAAGTTGGATATAAGAGCCCAACTCCTATTCAAAGGCAGGCTATTCCAATTGGATTACAGAACCGTGACATTATTGGTGTTGCTGAAACTGGTTCCGGTAAAACATTGGCATTCCTTATACCATTACTTACATGGATTCAATCTCTGCCGAAGAGTGAACGTATGGAAGATGCTGACCAAGGACCTTATGCTATAATTTTAGCTCCAACACGTGAATTGGCTCAACAAATTGAAGAAGAAACTAATAAATTTGGTATTCCTCTTGGTATCACATCAGTAGTGGTTGTTGGAGGTTTATCTCGTGAAGAACAAGGTTTTAAGCTGAGGTTAGGCTGTGAGATTGTCATTGCCACTCCCGGTCGTCTTATTGATGTCTTAGACAACAGATATTTAGTACTAAACCGTTGTACCTATGTTGTTCTTGATGAAGCTGATCGGATGATTGATATGGGTTTTGAACCAGATGTTCAAAAAATCCTGGAATACATGCCTGTATCGAACATAAAACCTGATAGTGATGCAGCTGAAGATGCTTCAGTATTGCTTGCCAATTATAACACAAAAAAGAAATACCGACAAACTGTGATGTTTACGGCAACAATGCCTCCGGCTGTAGAGCGGCTGGCTAGAAGTTATCTCAGAAGACCGGCTATTGTATATATTGGATCTGTAGGAAAACCAGTAGACAGAACTGAACAAATAGTCTACATGATAGGCGAGAATGAAAAACGTAGAAAACTTACAGAGATTTTGCAGCGTGGTGTCGAACCACCCATTATTATTTTTGTTAACCAGAAAAAAGGTGCAGATGTTCTTGCAAAGGGACTAGAAAAACTTGGTTTCAATGCCTGTACGCTGCATGGTGGTAAAGGCCAAGAACAACGTGACTTTGCACTTGCCAGTCTCAAAGGGGGCGCTAAAGATATCCTCGTGGCGACAGACGTGGCAGGTCGTGGTATTGACATTAAAGATGTCAGTATGGTCATTAATTACGATATGGCGAAAACTATTGAAGACTACACTCATCGTATCGGCCGTACCGGTCGTGCAGGAAAAACTGGTAAAGCTATGTCCTTTGTTACAAAAGAAGACTCCGCATTGTTCTATGATCTGAAGCAGGTTTTGTTGGCAAGTTCCGTATCTACGTGTCCACCGGAACTAATGAACCACCCTGAGGCTCAACATAAGCCAGGGACAGTCGTAACAAAGAAGAGACGTGAAGAGATGATATTCGCTTGACAATCCTAGTTATAGTCTAAAATAATAAGCAATAGGTAAATTACCATCATGGTCGCCAGCAAGTTATAAAGTCTACAGTTGCTAACACATTTTAAACATCCACTTTTAGAATCAAAAGAATGTAGTTTTAATTAAAAATCGTATATATTTCAAGAAATAAAAACAATAATTAAATATTTCATTTATTTATTTTAATGTCCGTTTATTATCACTGTAACAGTTAGCCATATTGGCTAAATTAATTTATTGCCATAAATATTTTCACTAACAAGATGTCCCATCTTGTGATGATAGCTTAAGACACTGAAACAAGAACATCACATTTGTGTAATGTTTATTAAAGTACTGCATTTCAGAACCAAGACCCAAGCTGTTTTAAGCAACAGTAGGATTATTTTGCGCAGAAAATAGCTATTAATATTTTTTAAACAAACAAAATGGGGTGAAAATATGAAGTGTGGTCATATGCTCATGCTCCAATGTACATAGAAAAGACCATGCAAAGACCCAAGCAAAGGAACAGGCTACATGCAAATCCCAATAAAAATCAGCATCCATTCTACCTATTCAGCTTTCTCTGATGATTTAGAAACTTCTGGAACCTCCTTGGGTGGTGGCATTACAGCCTGTTTGAAGGATGAAGCTAATGAAACTGTCATCTCGACAAATTCCGAGAAATCTTTAGGTAAAGACAACTCTGGGAATTTCACTTCTAGCTGTGGATCGCCTGGTTTCACTGATGACAAAATATGTAACTCGTCAAACATAAGAATATGCTTTGTGTACTCTATATAAAAATGCACTAGGAGTTTGAAAAAACCCTGAAAACTGGACTTGTAATTAATGTTTCAGCTATTAATCACAAGTTACATATGACTAGTCTCCTTGAACTATTGCTTTAATAACAACACCATCAGTTTGTAGAGAGCATTCTACTAGAATGTTCACCATACTTTCCTACTTCACTTCTACTCCTCCATTTAACTCCTATCAGGATTCAAGAAAATTCTGTTCAGTATTTATTGAGAGGCAACCAAGGGTTCAGGTTAGAAAGGCGAGCTAGCTATTTTTCCAACGGAATTGAGACTTCAATCCAACTTCCCACTTTGAGACCAGTGTGCTTAGTGCGAGTTTTTTGACGTTCTCGATAGCGTAAAAGTTAGCTCATATTTGTATGGAATGGGATCGTTTGCGTACATTTGCCGCTAGAGGCGCTGTTCCAATTGCATACAAAATTGGCTTAACTTTTACGCTATCGAGAACGTTAAGAAACTCGCACTAAGCACAATCAAGTCTAACTATCCTGGTATTTAATCCAGAATGCCAGGACGGTGGTACCTGGCTTATAATAAACCGGTGTTAGGGCATATAGGTATAATAAAAGCTCCAACAAATGTATATTACCTCCATATAAGAAATTATATGCAATGTTGATGTACTGCTTAGCTAGGACAGAATTGTTCTTGTAAATTTCCTTAGTATCTTCAGGGAAACAAACTAGTCCCATTGCTGTGGTACCCGCACCAGCATATATTATTCTCTGAAAATTTTATTGTTGTTTCATTTTCCACTCTTATATTTAGTAAGTGAGTAAATTTAAAAAAATGGTTGACATTTCTTGTTTACTTTGTTTTGAAGTTATTATGATTAGTGCTAATTACAATTATTCCAGTTGAGAGTTCTACAACTACCATAAAATCTAATAATATTAAAAACTTTTGTTGTGCAATGAACTTGAATCAATTGTATACATTTTACATAGGTACCTACTGAAATTATTCATTCATAATATAAGCGTTTCGCAACTAACCCTAATAAATCCACCCCTGAGTCCAAATATGAAGCCTGTGAGACCACCCATTGCAACAGCTCCATATCTTACTTCTTCATTTTCTTCCTCGCGCAAATACTTAAAGATCCCTGAAATAGAATCAAAATAATTATGTAGAAACATGTAATTATACTGTATATTAAATTACGAGTATATAATATGGAGGCTAAGTTTGACATTATAATTACAAGGAGATTTTGAAAGCCTTTAATGCTAAAGATTTTAATTAGACTATAATCTTCTTTCACTCCACCTTATTCCACTAGGTGGGGTCGGCACAGCTAGTTTTTCTCTTCCATTCTCTTCTATCAGCCGTCATCTCAACACTCACTCCTCTCTCTCTCTCTCATATCGTCATTCACACGGTCCATCCACATAATATATACGGTTAGGAATTAATTTTATTTTAAAACAATAATATTGTTTTCTATCATTGATTGTTTTAATGATTTGATACATGGCACAATTAACATAGTATGTATTAGGTCTTTATCTACTAAATTTTCGTTCAGTTTACAGAAAGTTGGTAATTTTTCATTTATTTCTATGAAACATAGCATCAATGCATCTGCCAATGACAAGTCAGGTGTATGGGAGCCAACATACTCTTGAACTTCTCAGTTATTGAATTTTTTCCTTACTAAGAAGTTATAAAAAAATTAGAGAAATAGAATTCTGTCAGCGCACATTCTAGTGAGTAGAATGAACGATGAAAACACCGAATTCTAGCTCTTGTAGCTTAGACTGTTGTGCCATATGAGGTCGAATTTTGTAGTATAGCAGCAGCTTGGAAACGAGTGATTAACCAAGTCTGGCTGGATATTGGTGAGCTTCTCTGTTGAAATTCAATTCCTTGAAGCATACATACACAGAAATGTTGTCACTCTTTGACAAGGAGCTGTGACGAAATATATCAGCAGTATACCATCAAACAGTGACTATGACGTTTTAGTGTATATTTTCATTTGCGGCATTATCTAGGTGTTAAATCTACCAATATGATGACAGCTTATGCTACTATGACTATGACACGATTTTGCTAAAGTTGAGCTGCTACTAAGTCATGGGTAGATAGAGTATCGTCAGCTTCCACAATTGCCTTTAATTCGTCATTGTTGACACTAGCTTTCAGGTGACCACTAGGTCCATTTTTTAGATCAACATGTCCATGTCTTCAGAGTTCAAACCAATACGAGGGCTGCACTAAAAGTATCGGGAATGGAATATTTCCACTGTTCCTGTCATATTAAAATCTTTTTAATTGAAAACTCCTTGGTTTTAAAAATCGAATACCATTTATTTATTTAAAAAAAGATTCTCGGTCTTGTCACGAGGTTTTGTCAAACTTGTTTAGTCGTTGAGAAAATGGAATTGACTCGAGAAAATTCAAGAGCGATGATTTATTATGACTTTCGAAGTGGTTTAACACAAAAACAGTGTGTTGACCGGATGATTTCTGCATTTGGTGATGAAGCCCCATCCAAAACCACAATTTATCGCTGGTTTGCTGAGTTTCAACGTGGACGTGTCAAGCTCAGTCAAGATCCCCGTCAAGGTCGTCCAAAAACTGCAGTCACCCAAGAAAACGTTGATGCTGTGCGTAAGCTGATTGAGGAAGATCGACATGTGATATACCGCGAAATTCAGGCAACTTTAGACATTGGCATGAGTCAAATACAAATAATCTTGTATGAACAATTAGGTGTAAAAAAGTTGTTTTCCCGATGGATACCGCATTCGCTCTGTGAAGAGCAAAAAGCGGCTCGCGTTACTTGGTGCATCAGAACTCTCGAAAGATTCCACGCAGGATCCTCAAATGCTGTATACAACATTGTATCAGGTGACGAATCCTGGATATACGCGTACAAACCCGAAACAAAAACCAGTCACGAGTTTGGGTGTTCGAAAATGAGTTAAAGCCAACAAAAATTGTTCGTTCACGGAGTGTTGCAAAAAAAATGGTGGCCACGTTTGTCTCCAAAACCGGCCATGTTACGACTATTCCTCTTGAGGGACAAAGAACGGTTAATGCAGAATGGTATGCTAGCATTTGTTTGCCACAGGTCGTTTCTGAACTCCGTAAAGAAAACTGCAACCGCCGCATCATCCTCCATCACGACAATGCAAGCTCTCACACCGCGCATAGAACAAAAGAGTTTTTAGAGCAAGAAAACATAGAATTATTAAACCATCCGCCGTACAGCGCCGACCTAAGCCCTAATGATTTCTATACTTTCCTTATAATAAAGAATAAATTGCGTGGACAGAGATTTTCATCACCTGAAGAAGCTGTGGACGCCTACAAAACGGCCATTGGAGACCCCAACTTCCGAATGGAATGGTTGCTTCAATGATTGGTTCCATCGTATGGAAGAATGTGTCAAATTTCGCGGAGAATACTTCGAAAAGCAATAAATACATTTTTAAATAGTAATGTTGTGTCACTTCGTTAATTCCCGAAATTTTCAGTGCCGCCTATGTAGCAAGTTGTGCTTTTGTTTGTAACGTTCACTCAATACACATCATTAATATTGTGCCGCATTCCTACGGCGACGGAACTCGTATTCCATATTATTTAGTATTCTTATCATATACATGTTGATGAAAAAAATACAAATGTAGTGAAAACAACACACAAATCAATAAAAAAATTACTGAAAATTTAAACATTTGAAAATAGAATTAATATATCGTCTTGTTGCATTAAAACTGTATAATCTCAAAACTTACTAATTTTACAGGGGAGTGTTTTAAAGGTTTAACATATTGTGATATTTTTAATATTAATCCTCTTTGCAACATTTATTTGTTATTTTTTACCAGTTACATAATCTATCTTTTAAAGTAAGATAAAATTATGTATTAATTTTGTTTATAGTAGTCAAAATGTAGATAAACTAAAAAAAAAAATCTAAACTTTGCTTTTTTGACCGTATTTATGAGAAAAATACTGGTGATACCAAATGATTATACATATTAACTCAATTTCAAATATTTTTGGAAATAATACACTTTTAATGCGAAGAGACCACATAATAAATACACTTGAATTTCAAATTTATTGCCAGCTAAAGATAAATTACTTTTCACGTGGCCAGTATTGGTAAAAAGCTACATTAGAGGCAAACAGCTCTTACATTCTGACTTATCTTGGAATTCGTGGTAGTTATCCTGAATGGAGTGTTTGATGAAATCTGTCTGATCTACAAATGTTTGCACTTGTTCTCTAAGAGCACGTACTGGAGGTAATAATGCTGATTTTAGGTAGCTTGTCTTCTGCTCATGGGCTTTGGCTTCAAGATACCTTAAAAGAAAGAAAAAAATCTTTGTTAAATTTGATAAAGCTGTTTGCTAATTATTCTTTTCAAAATTAAACTTTACATTTCAAAATTAAACTTTACATTTCAAAATTAAACTTTACATTTCAAAATTAAACTTTACATTAATTACAATTTTAAGCAAAAAAAAAAGTGTAGTGAAAACACAATTTTTCAAATAATATTTACAAAAAAACTAAATATGTACATTTTGTACTTAGAAACTTGAGTTTGAATATATCAAAAAAAATATATTTTAATACTATTTCTATTTGAATTTGTCACAATTACCAATCAAATTCGAATGAAAGGAAATGGATTTGCCGGCCAGCTAATTAATGCCTTAGTGCCATTATATACAGATTGAGTTTTATGTAATTAGCGATATTCAAAATTTCACTAATGTGTACCCATCTACACAAGCTGATGGCCCAGATTGAGACATGACGTCGAAGTCTCTAATTTATGATGCAACGGCTTTTTCACCCCTCGTACTAGTGTGTATTTTACTCACTCAGCATAATCGGCATGTGGAGTTTCATATAATGGTAGTTCCGATACCCGCATGGGTGGAGGCTTCGCGGGACCATTTGATTCCTCGTTGATAGGGGCGGCCGCTTTGATAACCGGAACCAAAGCAATAGCCCCCATAGAACTTATCACCACTTTTCTAAGCATCTGTTTGCCAAAATATACGAAATTAAGCACAATAAAAAACACAAATTGATTTATTAATACAACCCATAATATTTGTTTATTTTTAGGATTTATTACCTTACCATTAAACCCAAAAGTATTAATCCATAATACTCGTATAATTATATAAACACTTTAACCCTTAATCAAATAACGGGAAGTATTTTCCCACCTCCAAAAATCTTTGTTTTTTCATAAACAGCAACATTGACCAATACCAGTCTTAACAAAATAAATCTCGGATGTAATTCTTTTTTTTTTGTTTGGCAGCACTTTAGTGACGGTTAGTTTAAGTCGCCGTGAGCTAATGTCAAAGTCAAAAATTGCCCGTTTTTTTGAAAGTGGTCGGAGTGCAACGTTATTTTTTTGGAAATTGTTAAGAAAAAAATCTGGTAAGTACATGAACTTATTGTCAACTTAAACTAGACTCATTTTTCAAGGTTTTGGCTGTAAAATAACATTGATAACGTTATAATTTGACGGAAAAATATACTATTTAAAATGTGGGAATTTATTTCCCCTTGTCTGTTACTGACATGAAAAAATTCAAACTATATATATAAAATGTTTATCTGTCCAATGGGAATCACTTTGTATGTTTTGGTTTTTTATTTTGTTATTATATATGATTTTTTATGATTTTCAGCTATTTCAAAATGGAAAAAATAAATAAAATACCACTCTCAAAGAAAGAACTCGAAATATGCATAGAAAATTTAGCGGATCTTTCAGATTTGTCCGAATGCGATGAAGAAGACGATCCTTGTTACGAAAATAGTATCCATTCTCCTTCTGTACACCTAGACCAACCAGATGCTCAGACAGAAAGTCAAGGAAGTACTGGATGAGACTTTTGTTTTTCTTTTTTGACGCCTCAATAATAAATGCGTATATCACCTACAATCATACACATATACCAACGCTGCATGGACATCGCGAATTCAGGTTGCGTTTAGCACGTTCACTGATCAATAGCTACACCACCAGAAAAGAAAACATCCAAAGAGTCGTTTATAAAAACAAAAAAGGTGGAGTTTTCGGAGTGCCGGATGAAATCCGTCTGATGAATGTGGGTATTCACATGCCGGACGTAATACAAACTTATAAGAGATGCAGGTTTTGTAGCACGAAAAAAATAGAAAAGAGGACCAATATACAGTGTTCAACGTGTCAAGTAGCCCTGTGTGCCAAAATATGCTTTAAATCTTTTCACGCTGCTCCTTCTCAGTAATTTATCTAACCTATTTTGTGTTTTTTTCTTTCCTATTATTGTCCCACTGCTGGACAAAATTCTCATCCAAACATAGTATATATGTTATACGTATAAGAGTACTTATTATTAATTGTATCTTTGTAAAGCTTAGTAAGTAATGAAATATTTCTGAATAATTATTGTTTTTTATTGTCTAAAAAAAAAATATTTACAAAAATCTGTGGCAAATCCGAGGTACTAACTAGTCTAAAAAATACTCCAAAACAATCTTAAGTGGTAACGGATAACGGGAACTATTTTCCCATTTGGCGATTTTTGTGTTTGCGAATACGAATAAGGGGAAATAATTTCCCACCGAAAAACACCCCCTTCCCTCCACTTTTTCGAAATTCCACTAAGATTTTTGGAATCTACGGACCTATTTTACTTAAAAACCAACCTTACTTTTAATTTATCTCACAAAAAGTTCCGTGTTTGATTAAGGGTTAACCAATGTTTTTGACAGATATAATCATAGATTATACACTTAATATATTTGAGAGATATAATGTCATTAAATATTAATGCCTCACTTAGATACTCGCCGAATACAGACGAATAGTCATGAGATTATCAGCATGAATTTGCATTCGCCACGATATTCGCCTGTTCACCTTTTTTTTCCTACCTAAGCTGATAACCTTGAGAGGCTATTTCAGCGTAACCTTAACTAGTAGGTGAATTCACGGGGCTTAAACCTGACGACGTTGCTAACACGAACCCTAGCAAGAGCTGTGCTTCGCAAAATCTACCACCGGATCGGAACCGCGACCCACTGAGAAGATCCGGCGAAAAACTCAGTGGGTTGTCTCTGTGGGTTATTTTACTCGCCGAGCACTTACTTACTTACTTACTTTACGTCGCAAGCGCCGGGTTCGACGAGAACGATAACCGGTGTTTGAGGTACCTAAAAGCACCGTTAGTGGATTGGGAGGATCCGAAATGACGTGTTTTGGGCGACGTCGACTGCTTTCCATTCTGTCCGCAGGATCGGGAATGCCCGTTCACCGCGCGCTGTCTTAAACTCTTAGTACTGGTAAAATTCCAAAGGTTGGTTCTTATTGGTATTGGTTTATATTCGTGTGTTTTGTACACAAGTTCGTTGTTGTTTAATTATTTCGTGAACTTGGTCGCAAGCGGTTTGTAATTTGTGATGAATTCGATGAACGCATTTTACTCTACCATATTCCATTAAGCGTTAATATATATTTCGGAAAGTGGAGGTGTTTGTGGCAAATACCAAGTAGGTACCTAGCGGGTGATTTTCAAACATATATTCGTGTCTATTAAGTTGCACTCGGCGAGTATCATACCTATTGTAAACAGTTTTAGTAGAAGTAATATCACTAATCTGTACATGGTTCAGGCTAAGCGACAAAAAAGACTTTTGGGCGGGTACGCGAGGAGTGAAATTGTGTGATTGGTTTTATTTTGTCTATTTAGTGTTTCTTCAGGTTTAAATGTGTAATACTATGGGTTATTAACTGTTCAATATCTGTGAAAGTGTACAAATGTGGGAAAATGAAACAAAGCCGCTGGACGTAACTTCTCGGGATTCTCCGAAAAGTCTACTGAAAAATCTCAGTAAATGACCACCATTTTACTCAGATTATATTTCATCCCATCTCATCTCATTTCATAACATCTAATCTCATTTCATTTAATTTCATCCCAGTTGATTAATGTCTCCAATTAATCATCTTCATTTCATTTCAATTCATTTCACTCCATATTATCATTCTTCATAAAAATAAGCATTTAAATTAAAATAAGATTTGACTTAAAGGTCTTAATTGCCAGGTCATAAAAGTCCTTATAAAAGATAATGTCAAAATAAATCAACGGTCAAACAGTCAAATAAGGTGACAGTATTGACATTTATGAAAATCATTTTTATCTTCCTTCCAGTCAAGTTAATGAATTTCTAGTTTCTATTGTGTTATGTACGTTGCTGTGATTTCCGTGCACGCTCTTGTAGATAAAACAGAAGTTCGTTAGGATAAAAAATAACTATTTTTATTGTGATTTCGAGATTGATCCGCTCTTTAACTTATGCCTTAAATCTAGTGCAATTTTTTTAAGTACTGTCGTGTAATAAATGAAGAAATAAAATTGTGCATGTAAGATTGTGAGTACTGTTTAAAAAAATTGTATCAATAAAAACGTTGTAACACGTAGTATTTGCATTAAAGAATTATTGTACAATGTCTGGAGTACTTGCCGGTCATGTGTCTAAACGCAAAAGAGGTCAACATGTAAAAAGTCGTGCAGGTAGGCTGGAATGATTGCGTTGCGCTTGCCAGGTTGCCCACTGCTTGGAGTTCTTAGATTTATATTTGCTTCTTCACGAAACATTCCAATAATCTTTCTTACAATGTGGGAACGAGGTTTCATTATTACTTCTATCTTAGGAAATATATCATTTTTTTGTGGGAAAACTATGTTAAAAGTGTGGATTTACATTAAAATATACACCACCCGCATCATTTTCATAGTGAATTTTTTTTGTTTACTCAAATAAAATTCCACAGACTAACAAATATTTTTAAAACATAAGTTTTTTGAATCCAAGAATTATCATTTTAAATTGTCAAAAATAGTAGATGACAATTTTTTCTTTAAATAAGAAAACTACTTGACTAAAGTTAAATATAACAAACAAATTCTATAACGTAATTAGTTTTGGTGATTTCAAGGATACTTTGAAGCACAAGATTCTTTTCTTCAAAATCAGTGACTTTTTGAAAAAAAAAAACATCCTAATTAACTAATTTAGTTTTTGTGGAGGTCTAACATTAGTGAACTGATACTAACCCAGTTGTGTTGATTCAGGACAATGAAGAGCATGATAAGTTTAGAGTGGCATACATAAGCTTACTAGCAACGAGTCAAGCTATCTGCGTAAGAAGACTGCCATTGGGATGAAATGGTATTTCACTTCTATATTCTTCCCCTTAGCTATGAGAATTTTCAAGAAATGTAATTACAATACAGGTTTCTACCTGGTTCACCGTTCAGAAACAAAGAGTTTGTGATGTAAAACATTTTATGGTACCTATTTGGAAATGCTTTCACTTAAAATGGTATTGAACCTATAGGTATAAAAGAAGAAGGCAGGAAACCCTTCTATCAGTGTTTCCTGCCTTCCTGTGCTTAAATATGATATAATGCTGATGCGAAAGCTGTTGGGATGCACCTTTGGGGCTCTAGTCTTGGCATTCAAGTAGTATTGGTGAAAATTGATGAAACACCAAAAAACTGCTAATGAAACTTCCTTAATTTCAAAATACACAGTCACAAAATGTAATTAGTTTTTTCTTGAAAATTTTCATTCATAAATACTACTAAAGCTTCTGATACATGATCTAAATAATCATTCGTCAAAATACATATTATATATTTAATAATCAAACTTAGGTATAGGAAATGAATACTCAGTCCAGAACCTTTGGTATATTTATAAAGCAAAATAAACTGGATAACATGAAATCGGTCGCATGTTTTTGGGTTTTAATTATTATTCATAAGGTATAGAAACATTCATGCATGGTAGTTTTAGTTACAAAACTAAATAAATAAAAATATAAGATTTTTTTAAGACGTTTGCAGTATCTGATTATGTGAGCAGAAATCATAAGTTTTACACCTTCAGTTTTGAAGCGTTAGAACAGAAATGCTATCTATACAGATGGTTTCTTTCTGCTATGTACAATGGTTTCGTCGTAGTAAAAACCCCCATTTATGTTATATATATATACTGGTGGTAGGACCTCTTGGGAGTCCGCACGGGTAGGTACCACCACCCCGCCTATTTCCGCCGTGAAGCAGTAATGCGTTTCGGTTCGAAGGATGGGGTAGCCGTTGTAACTATACTGAGATCTTAGAACTTATATCTCGAGGTGGGTGGCGCATTTACGTTGTATATGTCTATGGGCTCCAGTAACCACTTAACACCAGGTGGGCTGTGAGCTCGTCCATCCATCTAAGCAATAAAAAAAAAAAATATTCAGTAAGTAACTTGTTTAATAGTAAGCATTGTTACAACTCTGCATTAAAATAGTCGATAATATCACAGCTGCTTATTTTGTGTTATACACCTTGTCATACATGTACCCAAGAGCTTATATTAGAATTGTGCTAGGTATTAAGTCACACTTACTCTAACCGACGCCATCTAGGCGGGCTTCGGATAGCCTGCCGACCGAGAGGGTTGGTGGTCGTAGCGCCGACGATCGCCGGTCCGGCGTCCCGAGGGGGTGGGTGATGAGAGAGATGTGCTCCACACTAAACGCTTCACTTTCCCCCTTTTGCCTTTTCATGAGTTCTGTCTCATGCGAGGCTTGGACGTTGGTTGTTGAGCGACATGAGGTTTTAGTCGTTTCGGCTCAGACATGCTTCTCCCGCCATCCCCAATGGAGGGCGGAAGTCCGGCGATTTCCTCCTGACAAAAAAAAAGGATTAAGTCATATCTTATCCAATGTTCGAAATATCTAATGCTGACCAAAGAAAAATAAGATATCCCATCCTTCAAACCTGAATATAAGACGGCTTCTCAGTAGATATAGGATAGCAGTACCTTTTTTGCCACGAGGAAATCTATAGACTCCCACCTACAGGCCATGGGCGGTAAGATAGGTAGGGATGTATGATTTTAACCACCTAAAATTTCATCAGATGCAGACCGGATGCAAGGCGGCTCATTACATGCGGAGCGCATAAAATAGCAATACTTAGCTGTGTTGACTTGTGTCGTACCTATACGTTGGTAGCCCAAGGGGCTATTTTAGCTACTCACGCACTGGTAGATGAGCTCACGGGCCCAACCTGAGAGCTTTTTAAAACTGGCTCTAGCAAGAACAGTGATTCGCATAATCTACCACCATGTCGAAATCGCAATCCACTTAGATGATCGAACGAGAAACTCAGTGGGTTGTATCCATGAGCTAATTCGCACGTTGAACTCTTCAAAATCGACGAGTTCGACGAGGACGATGACTGGTATTTCTTTTTCTTCTTAGTCGCATACTTCATTTCTGAAGGTCGTGTCCCTGAAAGCCCTTCGTAGCTCTTTGTACCATCAGGTATTTAAAGAACCCAAAAGCATCGAGAGCGGATCTGGAGGATCCGACAAGACATGTTTTGGGCGACGGCGGCATTACGTTGCCCCGTGGAGCGTCGATTAACAATACGAGCTACCACTTCTATTTTGCAAATATTTACAACTAGCAAAACCCGATCGCGCTCGGATGTGACTAATTGTATAAAAACCATTTTCTTGAAAGGATCCCGTGCGCTACTTATCGCACGTTGATCGCAATATATTATAGCCTATTTGCTTTTCTAATAAGCTATAACATTATGGAGTTTCATCATTAGGCAGCGGCTTGGCTTAGGCAGCGGCTTGGCTCTGTCCCTGGCATTGCTGAAGTCCATGGGCGATGGTAACCACTCACCATCAGGAGGGCCGTATGCACGTCGGCCTACAAGGGCAATAAAAAAAAAAAAGTCCAATAGTTGTTGCGTGAAAACCCAACAAATATTTATCCGCCCATTACAAACTTTCGCGATTAAAATATTAGTAGAATGCTGTCAGCTAGAACGAGTTCGTATAGTTTTTAGCCAATATTTGTCACGATACCGTCGCACGATCTCAATTTCGAACCCTAATTATTTTTAAAGTTATCCCTTAACAATATTTCTCCAAAAGGATCCATAATTATGATTATTTTTTAAGTAATAATATCGAATTCTACAAAACGAACGCATATGTACTTTCAAATCATAGTCATCGTGTCCTATTGATAACAAGGATAGCCCTAAGAAGACTGAGGTAGTGTCAAACTGAGTACTCAAACAAACCTAAGCGCGGTCAGTCCTGACGTGACAACGTCTCCGATATTTATTTGAGATGAATTTAAGTGGGAGCTGTCGTATTCTATACGTTGGTCCGACCAGATCCGCATCGCTCTTGATACCACAGTTTATAACGCTCTCCATACCACCAGAGACAGAAACAGATGGAGAAAGATCGTGCGTGAGAAAGTGATACAGAAGTATGGTCACAACCCTCAGCTTAAGCCTTTGCCTTTGAGGAATACGAAGCAAGGCGGAGGTCGCATTCTTTCATGGCTATTGAGAAGCCGTTACGAAACAATGATCAGCTATGATGAGGTTATATGTTTTATCGATACAATTGAAACAGCGGCATCGACAATCAAAGGTAGTTTTTAGTAGTCGTCGTGGCCTAACGGATAAGACGTCCGGTGCATTCGTGTTGAAGCGATGCACCGGTGTTCAAATCCCGCAGGCGGGTACCAATTTTTCTGATGAAATACGTACTCAACAAATATTCACGATTGACTTCCACGGTGAAGGAATAACATCGTGTATTAAAAATGAAACCCGCAAAATTATAATTGCGTAATTACTGGTGGTAGGACCTCTTGTGAGTCCGCGCGGGTGGGTACCACCACCCTGCCTATTTCTGCCGTGAAGCAGTAATGCGTTTCGGTTTGAAGCGTGGGGCAGCCGTTGTAACTATACTTGAGACCTTAGAACTTGTATCTCAAGGTGGGTGGCGCATTTACGTTGTGGATGTCTATGGGCTCCAGTAACCACTTAACACCAGGTGGGTTGTGAGCACGTCCACCTATCTAAGAAATAAAAAAAAATGGTAGTTGGCATCCATTTTGTGGTTCCCGTGTAAGGAATGCACTTTCGGACGAAATTGCCACATCAAAGTCCGGAACTATCTTTATATCGCTCAGAACAAACAAGCCATAATCCCACCGTCGCATAAACCAGTCTACGTTGATACATGGCAAATAGTCTGCGAATGTGAGTACTCGTGAACGCCCTTCATTTTTAGTAAAACTGAATACATTGCGGCAAGGGCACGGACTCGTGCCTCTTACCTTTTGATTAAGAAGCACTAGTTAAACCGCTGGTTCAGGCAGAGCTGCGGCCTGTACCCAACAAATACTTTTACAATTCAATAACACATTTGAATGTTGTACTCGCTAGTGACTTCGTTCTCGTACTTGACAAACGTAACGAGTCGTACTCAAAGGACGATCTTTGTAGTTCAATTCGCAATTAACATAACAAAGACACGGTAATTGTGTCCACCGTTACATTATAACGTTGTTGACGTAGCGCAACGTGAATATATGAATTTTATTTTACATAATATTAGATTATTTAGATCTATATTCTATAGATGTTTATGCGTTACTCCGTGTTCTGCCAACAATTATTTAATTTAGTTAGTAGTAGAGCGCATTTTAAGCCTTCATGGGTAGTTATCAGCACCCTGTCTGTTTTACCAGGAAAATCGTTGTGCGTCCCGTTCCCGGTTGAAGGGAAGAAAAACGGTTAAGTAAACTAATGTTGACCTTTGGATTTGATCTCAAGGTGTATGAAGGCTTTGAGTGCTTTGACGTTGTTGTCACAGACCACAGTGAAAAAAAATCATATTACCCGGTACAGATTAATTTCGAGTATAATTTGTATAAATGACCGTTGGTTCGGGAAGTTTATCTGTGGTCGTGCTGATATTCATCAATATCATGGTCATTAATAAAAAATCGAATAAAATCACCGACGATTCTAGATTCTAATATATTTTTTGTTTTGTTTACATTGGTAAAGTAGTATTTAACTGTTCTATTTATTTTGTAGATAAATAAGCGACTGGTTGAACTTTGTTTTATTGGTAACACTAAAGATCGTTAATATCTAGTGAACAAGAAAACAATGCTAGGTACTTAACTTTCTGTCTTTGCCTTTTCATGTATATGCATGTAGGTAGCATATAAGTATGATAGCTATAGAAGACCTTGATCCTTGTTAAACTTCGTTAAGACAATTTTGTTCTACGCGATGTTAATGACGTTTTAATTTTAATTTTAACGAACGTAATGTGATCTCTCGAATAATTAAAACCGAACATTTTTAGTGAAATAAAATAGTGAATTCTAAAAGTTATATTCAACGAACAGGTCGAGCCTTGTAACCTTGCTCTGTAAATAATCTATTAACCGATTTTAAAGAAATGCTCGCAACTTTGTCGATGTAAATTTTTTCTTTTATAGAAAATAGAGTTTTCAAAATTGATTTAAAGTACATTATTGAGTATCCCATTAAGGAATTTAAATATATGTATTTTGCCTGCTTGAAATAAAATAGTTCTTAACTGCACGTGCAAATTTAATACGACGCATCGCATAATATTGATTAGATAGAGTTGTTTCGTTTGTGGGAAAACCCGGGATATAGTCTGTTCCTTCTTTTTTTTTCTTCTCGGAAACATCGACAAACGCTTCCTTCAATTTACAAGTTAAATTTGTTCTTCAAGTTAAATTTGTTTCTGTGCGATTCTTTCCAAAGTATGAAATTACGATGTGTCTGATGTTTTTCTTTTCGGAGTGTTCGAAACTTTTGCTAGCAATACATTTACGTACGTCCCAAATCTCGGTTACCTTGGTCAACTGCGAAGTCAATGGCCAACTTGTTATTGGAAGGCTTTGTATGAAACTATTGTCGTTTAAGAGTCTTTATTTGAGTAAGAACTGTGTAGCGAGAGAATAAATTATTTTTGATTGAAATGCGCGCACGAATTCAAGGTCGAAGCAATTGCCGGAACCCATAGTTGTAGCAGCGTAAATCCCATCGTCCCGTTGAGTTATCGTGACATGAAAATAACGATGTTATCCTCTGCCCGCTGAGTTTCTTGCCGGATCTTCTCAACCGGTCGCAATTCCGATCCGGTAGTAGATTCACTCTCGAAGCAGCTGCTCTAGGTCTCATTCGGGGGCGTTAGGGTAGCTGTTAGCAAATCCCATCCCTCCTGGCTGAGCCTGTGCTCGCCCACCTGTCCTGGTGAAACCGGAATGGCCTACGGACCACCAGTAATCATTCCTTCATAAAAAACACATGATTATTGCGGCAAAAATAGATAGGATTATGGTAACAACAGGTATTTGTTTATCTCCGTCTCATTGATCTACGTTTACGATTATTTTCGGATGACGATAACAAAACATGGAGATCACGTTCTTGCGTCATTTTTCTAATACATTGATATTAATTTGCGATAACTTTTATCAGTTTTAATCACGTTGTTCAGCAGTCGATATCCTTGATTCGTCTGTCTCGTTACGTCACACTCTGTACTTGTCAAACACTTTTGATAAGTTAACGTAGACAATAGCGGCCCGAAATGAAGCTTCCGTTTTACCCGAACTCGGACGCGTGCTCCGCCTATTCCCAACGCACATGCGGAGTTTGGGCGGTTTCATCGTAACCAATCAAAAATTTTTGAACAGGGCCCTGCGCTTCGACAGGCAAATTTTGTCGTGAAAAATAAATACAGCCAATAAAATTAACTGTTGAAATAAACAGGGTGTGTAGCAATCGTAACCGAAAATGAAGACGGCGTCAAGTGAAAGGCTCGTTGAATTAATTATTCGTACGTACGTATTTAATTAGGAAAAATTGGTACTTGCTCGCGAAATTCGAACACCGGGACTGTTACATCGCTCGCTACAAATGCACCGGGCGTTTTATTTTTTAGGCCACGACGACTTGAAACTTTTTTTAAAATTCGACTTCATTTTTTTAAACTGCCACGTTTCTGTAGCGCCTCGGGGATGTTTGCAGACGCCGGTGTTGACGGCTTTGCCGCAATACTTAGGAAACGAGCAGCATCCCTGATGCGGCGGGTGCGTGGCGGCTCCAACGGTTACCTGCAACTCATTGCGAACAGAATAGAGATGGATTGTCCATTCTTCTTAACATGGAATCGCCTACATGTGGCGGGATAAATATATGTATCTCCGAATTGTATTTTCATATATGGGCAAAAATATGGTCTCAAATAAATTATTATTATTATTATTGAGGCTTTTTGACAAAAAGGATTGTAATATAGCGAATAAAATAAATCGCACATACGGTGCTATAAAGTCACTTATGCAATTTTTGTTAACACTGAACTGAGCATGAGAAAATACCTTTTTTAATGGCCATTAGTGAGACGAGAGAGATGTTTGCTCTTACTGATGAAGTTTGTAGTTAATTTTATTTCTATAGCCTAGCAGAGCTATATAAGAATTGTTTAATAAGATGTTGAATTTTTCAACGTTTCTCCTGATAAATTACATAACTTGCATAGAGACGTTATCACATTCTATGTTCGAAATGATCAACTGAAAAACAACAACTTCGATTGTATTACAAATTTTTTCTTTCTTTCTGGTCGTTCCCTCAATGCTGAGGATCGTGACTGTATGTCAATCTTCTCCACTCGGTCCGGTTCTGCGCCATATGTACCGCTCCCCATATCTGGTCTCCAGTCACCTCCTTGAGTTTGTCAACCCATCGAGCTGGCGCTCTTCCTCTAGCGCGCTTTCCCTCCATTTGTCCGAGAATTGTGAGTTTCTCCAGGCTGCGCAATGAGGATCGCATTATGTGCCCAAAGAAACTCCGGATCCTTTCCTGGCACATAGTCAGCAGGCGCTTGGTGACCTTCAGCTCTTCGAGGATGGAGACATTGGTTCTCATAGCTGTCCAAGGAATGCGTAGCAGCTTTCTCCAGCAATAATTTCAAACGCCTCAATCTTTTTGCGTTCCTTTTTCCTGAGACACCAAGTCTCCACCCCGTACAGGAAGATAGAGAAGACCAACGTACGAACCAGACGCATCTTAGTTACTCGGCGAATATTACGATCTTTCCAGATTTTATCGAGGCTAGTCATGGCACTTTTAGCCATCCCGATACGGCGTCCGATTTCTTTCTCGCAGTTACCACTGTTAGAGATCAGCGACCCCAAGTATATAAATTCCTCCACTATATTTTTATTTCAAAATTTTACTCATAGCGAATAGGCTCTCGCATGGATATATGTATGTATGACAGATCGATATAAAGTAATGTGTTTTCATTGTAACTCGAATAGGGTCAAGGTGAGCGCTAATTGCATACGAAATATAGATAAGGCGAAACCCATAGCTTACAAATTGCTTTCATATAAAATTGGGTAGGATATAAAATAAAATAAAATTGAGCCGAAAACGTTTTGAATAATTCTTAACTTAATTAAGTTTAAAGTTTGTTGGAGATTTATATTCCTATTCGTGTATGTAATACCTTTTTCTATTTCTAATGTTTTGAATACGGACTGTTTTCAGTGTTCGTCGATTCATTATTATTTTAATCAATTAATGTTTTTCTTTTGAAAAAAAAAAACCCTATAAATATTAGAATCATCAAAAAACTAGAACCCCTATAAAAGTTAGAATAGAAAAAAAGAATTATAAAGATTTTGATCGCATATTCATAGAAATAAAAGTCAAACTAGATTATATTAGGAAAAAAAAGTCTTAAAATTCATATTTTGTATATTCATATTTTGTAAAATTTGTAATTCAAAGAATCGGGATCAAAGGGATTGAAATAATATTTTCGTCATTAGACAGAATATACAGACCCAAGTATACGCGCTTATGATAATACATATTTGTCCGTTATCAGAGATAGTATCAATTACCTTATTCTCCTAATTCCCCTCACTTGAATATTGGTGCACAAGCATGAGTGTATCACATTCCTGCTCAGTTATAGCGAAAACGGTATGGTTCGTTATCTACACATATGTCATAAAATATGATGTTTATATGTATTAAATACAATAGGCGGTGAGCCGGATTGGAGTTGCCTGTCAGCTAAATTTTAATGCAATTTTGGCAGTTTTACCTTACCGTTCATGACATCAGACGGTATTCAATCGTTGAAAAAGAAACGCGTGTGATAAAAAAAAAACTTAAATGGCTAGAATATAACAATAACGCTAGCGAGATGTTTTTGCGGTTTTTTTTTAAATGTTTTCGCATGCATCGTCAGTTTCGTCCCTTTTAGGTAATGGTTGTTCCGCATAGTATTATATCCTTAACATAATATATGCCTTATCGTTTAGCCTTCGGTCGAATTGAAACGGAAAGTTAGAACTCCCAACTCTTTGTCCAACAGGGCCCTTTCTTCGTCCAGTCTCACAAGCTAATCTTTCGATACTTTGGCCGAGCTTATGGGGCATTAGTACTATATACATTACGCTAATTCCTACTACTGAATTACATTCCCAACTACGATTGAACGCCACGATTACGCATTACTAAAGGAACGGTAGGCAGCGGCTTGGCTCTGCCCCTGGCATTGCTGACGTCCATGAGCGACGGTAACCACTCACCATCAGGTGGGCCGTATGCTCGTCTGCCTATAGGGCTATAAAAAAAAACTGTAACAATAATGAATACATTGCAAATTCACAGTGCTGAGAATGATGGCAATAATGCAGGACAGGAATAGAGAAGAAGTGCCCAAGGAGTTCTTGGAGACGGGACGCACGGGACGGAGGAATGCCATGCCGGACATCCTGCATCCACAAGGCGCGGAGGTTACGACCGCGGATCTGCCGTCCAGGCTGCAACAGCTCGTCACCACTGGTGAGAGTTCATTGCGATTTGTGTTTATTGCTTAGATGGGTGGACGAGCTCACAGCCCACCTGGTGTTAAGTGGTTACTGGAGCCCATAGACATCTACAAGGTAAATGCGCCACCCACCTTGAGATATAAGTTCTAAGGTCTCAAGTATAGTTTCAACGGCTGCCCCACCCTTCAAACCGAAACGCATTACTGCTTCACGGCAGAAATAGGCAGGGCGGTGGTACCCACCCGCGCGGACTCACAAGAGGTCCTACCACCAGTAATTACGCAAGTTATAATTTAGCGGGTTTGATTTTTATTACACGATGTTATTACTTCACCGTGGAAGTCAATCGTGAAAATTTGTGGAGTACGTATTTCATTAGAAATATTTTTGTACCCACCTGGGATTTGAACACCGGTGCATCGCTCAACACGAATGCCGGACGTCTTATCCCTTAGGCCACGACGACTTCAATGTGTCCCTTAAGTGATAAAGAACAGAATCACTGTCACATACTCATCGTATGTGACAGTATACGTATCAAGCGGTAACAGCAACCATCAGCTTAATGTACATATTACCAGCCGGCCAACACAGAGTGATAGAATATTCATACATAATTTAATTATTTTGAGTACATACACACACTACAAATTTAATGAAATCGATTTAACATTCGTCATGTGAAGTTACCAGGGAATACTTTTTCAAATTTTACAATATTATGTCGGCTACTTATAAACTAATTAATTAATGTTATTAAAGTCGACAATATAAATTCCAATTCACCTTGAGACATGGTCAAAATTTCACTTTATATTGTATTGTGATTACCTTTCGTAGAAATAGGAATTATATTACGCGGACGGAGGAGTATGAAATTTTCCACACTTATAGAGAATATAGAGAAGAAGTGCACAATGCTAATATTTTTTTAAAATAATGCATAAAAGATACATTAAATCAGTAAAGAAAACATTACACACACTACATACCATGTATTTAACGCACACACGCATGCATAATATTTATTGTCAAACTTTTGTTCTTGACGTCTGTGGTCAAATTGAGAATAGATTAAATATTGTTTGTCTTTATTAAAAAAATGTATAGTGTAGCCTTGCCAAATTTGTAATTATAGAAGTATAAAATACTATTATAATAGTGTACAACTTACAATTCCAATTAAAGTCGAATTTCGACTACTGTGGGACCTCTAGTAATTAAAAATACATAATCTTACGATACACCAAATTGGCCAATATTCATTTTATTGCTTAAGGACTCCGTAGATAGCTTTTCTGACCATTAGCTGTCTACTTAAGTCATCAGAGGTAATGTACGCTTTGACATCTACTACGAGAAAAATTTACGATAATTTATGACACAAAGCCCAAAACGTGTTCTATAAATTATTATTTAAGGTTTACGTATGTTTGAGAAAAAAGATAAAATTAAAAAAAAAAACTACGAGTTAATTCCCTATTTCAAGTAACGTGTATAATTCTAGCAATTGATAACGTATATACAAAATTTTAAAGATGTAGAGAAAATTGCCCTGATGCTGTCAACTCAGAATTCCGAGAACAATTTTTTGAAGCTTCCGAACGTTTCTAGGCTCTGAAAAAATATGAAAGATTTGCGCCTACCGTCCTTTATATTGCTTTACACAGCCGTTAGCCATGCTATTAACATTCACTGCAATGTGAAATCTTCGAGCTAATATCACATTCGTGATGACTCAGACTTCATGGTTGACAGTAGCTTGCATCACCCCATTGATTGGCACGAGATGATCATTAAACATCTGACGTCATTTACGTTTCAAACACGAGAATTATTAACTACTCTGCGCTCTGTTTTCTCTGTAATATAATTTTGTTTTATTAAATTACATTATTTTTTTTATTGCTTATATGGGTGGACGAGCTCACAGCCCACCTGGTGTTGTGTGGTTACGGGAACCCATAGACATCTACAACGTAAATGCGCCACTCACCTTGAGATAAGTTCTCAGGTCTCTGTATAGTTACAACGGCTGCTTCATCCTTCAAACCGAAACGCATTACTGCTTCACGTCAGAAATGGGCGGGGTGGTGGTACCTACTCGTGCGGACTCACAAGCGTTCCTACCACCAGTGAAAAGTGTACCATCGCAAGTGAACTAAACAAGTTTTAATTGTGTGTTTTTAGTTTGGTATTCCTTTCGCCTTGTGTCTGCCTTTTGTTTTGCTGTATTTGTGTCTTCATTTGTAGTCAGAACTAACTAATACTATTTATAGTACACTGCGAACTGGCTACCAGTCTTGAGCACGCCGACTCTGATCGACAGTTATACGCCAATTTAATACAGCAAAACCTTATTTCGTATTAGTCTCACGTTGCCTTCCTTATCGGTTAACACCTATTTACTTTCAAACCCGAATTCTTAATCTTAATCTCGCATTGTTATATTTTCGGTGTTTAAGAATACTCCGAGTGAACAGTCTTTATCAAGAATCTCCTTTGAAACATACGAATTAGTAAAAATTAATGTGATTATTGAAAACCAACAAGCCGTGACTGTCGTTAACGTGGTCATTTTACTTAGCAACTGGATTATCTTTCGAATGCAAATGACGTACGTACTTATCATTGTATCTTATCGTGTAATCGTTTTGTTTGTTTGTAATTGTATTCTTCATAGCTGCGTAACGCTGTAGGGCAGAATCTTCAATGCTACAATGTTGTTTGCAACTCTTTGCAAACAACGCCTTTTGGTGATGACATCCGCTCAGTAGATCTTTCCGTCGTCGTTATTCCCAAACAGCAAATATTCAAAAACTACCACATTTATAGTATACAAATATGCTCAAACTTATCTCAGTCTTAAATATCTTTAGTACTGGATTCTTTCAATGTTGGGTTGGTAGGACATGTTGTGATCTCTTACTATTTGATACCAACTTTCGAGAAATTTCCGGCTCGGGGCAATTATGTATATCAGTTTGAATGTTGAAGTTGTGATATCTATAGCCTGTGGTATTTTGGGTGATTTTACACAACGGGAATTGAATACAGATGCTCTTTTACAAAGTGTTAATATTGATGTTGGCATATCACCACTGCTCATTAGTGACATTTCTATGTTGAGTTTGAACCGTTTCGTAAGTCAGTTAAGAACATGAATGTGATATCTGTTTTTTTTTTGCAAATGTGTCTATTTATGGGAACATAAAAGTATCTTGAGCTGGTTTATTACAGTAATGCACCGGATAATTTAAAATTAAACGCAACTACGAATTGCATCAGTACTTGGATACTCCCCAAATAGTTTGCTCTAGCTAATATAATATTTGAGAGTATATTCATTTACATTTGTATGTATGTAGATCTTAATTGCATTATATTCGCATACCATATCAATTACGTATTCGTCGTGGATGACGTGTTCGTCTATTAGGCACTTATTAAAAATAATTACGTATACAAATAATATATGTGAGTTAGTAATTTATTAACCCCTCTAATTTAATACTTATAGATTCACGCCATGTCCTTTTCAGCATTAATTTGCTTACTTTTTAGAGTTTCAAGCGAAATGATAAAGAGAGCGACACTTTTAATATCATTATGTAGGTACATCAAGAGTATGTCCATAATGGTCGGCAGTTGTTATATCTCGCATTTTGTGACGATGTAGTCATATGGAATTTATATCTCCTCCTTGCGTTAATATTCCCCAATGCCGGGAATCGTGGCCTCTCTGAATCACTTTCTCATGGACTATCTTGCACCAGTTCAGTCTTATCCTCATGGATGCTGCATGGATGGCATCGTGGATTAATATATCATGGCACACAAACCAATATTTCTTTCTTTATTATCACCGCAAAATTTGAAAGGTGTCTCATATTTATATATTTTTTATATTAATTAAAAAATGGTAGTAGCCGTAAAGTCGTAAAATTTTATCAAGTCTAAGCTGGAGCTCATATACATCTACAACGTAAATGCACCGCCCACCTTGAGATATGTGTTCTAAGGTCTCAGTATAGTTACAACGGTTTCCCGGCCCTTCAAACCGAAACGCATTACTACTTCACGGCAAAAATATGCATCATAGAAAGTCTTTGCCAATAGAACCTTATTAATGTTCAAACTTATAATTTAAATTAATAATTATGGTCCAATTTCGACTACTAGGCGACCACTAGTACGAATAAAAATAGAATTAGCTACTGGGATGAAACATTTCATCAGCCTCGTGTTATCGTTATCAGTCATTGTTTTGTACGAGAGTCATTCGTATCGCAATCCGCCTGTCACATGTGATAATCGAAAGCCCGCGATGACGTTGTCGAGTCGACCGATTAATATCCTGATAATGCGGGGTAGTTCGTATAGCAAGATACTTTCATAACATTCTATTGCGTGGGTACTGTTGCCAGAATAAACACTTTATTGTTGATTTGTGAATTTCCATTTGCCATTTAAATTAATTAAGTTTGTAGACGTGGCAATATTCATTACTTATTGATATATATTATTGATATTTATTACATAAAAACAAATTCAAATCACAGACAACCACTTTGATTTATTTATTTGTGTCTATGTATTTTTATGTATGTATGTATATTGATTCAGTTTGGCAACCTATGTAATCTTCCGAATGGTGTAGAATAAGAAAGTGCTAAGATCCTAAGATCAAGCAATCGAAGACCAAAATAACGGTAATAGATAGAGCGCAACTTCTTCCACGCTCTGATGCACTCAGCGACTACAAGAAAGTAGCGGATTTCATATATCTTGGGTCGCAAATAATATCCGAGGATAGTTGCACGAGAGAAATACGCCGAAAATCCGTTATGGCTAAAAGTGCGATAGTGTGCAATTCAATATGCATTAATGAAATCGATTTAATCCATTATGATTCTTTTAGTTTTATTTACTCGGTAAAGTGCATTAAAGTCTTTAGTTGAATTTGAGTTTCCTTACACCCGTAAAATAGCACATACAGGTTGTAATTCTTTTTAATAACTTTTGTTTTGTTTACCGTACGCCGATAACGTAAAGGCCTACCTTTTGATATGACTGTAGTCGATTTCACGCGATTTCGACACGTGCTCGCTTAATTTGTTTTGGTATATAAAATGTAAACAATTTTATTCTTAGATTTCCGTAACACAATACTATCGTATTGTTTAACTACGATCGCGTTGGCCTTTTGCTTTGACATTTGAAGGGTATGTATATATTTTCAAGTAGCGTTGTTTGGCAAACTTTTGAGCTAGTTAAATTGGTGGTTTAATTTAAAAAAATGTTATTAAGTGATAAAGCATGTATAGATAGGATTATGGTCGTTTTTAAAATGTTCAGCATATTCATATTCTTAAAGTCGTCGTGGCCTAAAGGATAAGACGTCCGATGCATTCGTATCTAGTAATATATCGGTGCTCGAATCCCGCAGACGTGTACCAAATTTTCTAATGAAATACGTACTTAGCAAATGTTGACGATTGATTTCCACAATGAAGGAATAACATCGTGTAATAAAAATCAAACCTGCAAAATTCTAATTAGCGTAATTATTATTACTTGTGGTAGGACCTCTTGTGAGTCTGCACGGGTAGGAACCACCGCCCCGCCTGTCTCTGCCGTGAAGCAGTAATGTGTTTCGGTTTGAAGGGTGGGGCAGCCGTTGTAACTATACTGAGACCTTAGAACTTATCTCAAGGTGGGTGGCGCATTTACGTTGTAGATGTCTATGGGTTCCAGTAACCTGGTGGGTGGGCTTGAGCTCGTCCACCCATCTAAGCAATAAATAAATAAAAAGGTGGAAAGGTGGAAAACAACGACTATCTCGAATGTAGCACAATGTTAAATCATATCACTCCTTTTCTCGTTCAAATATTATCTCTTGATTTTATTTACCAAAAATGCTGTTATACTTGAACATTTCGGCACACGTCGTCAAATAAGGTTTTTATAAGCGTAAAGATATTACAAAACTTCAACTTCAAGGTTGTGCGGTTTTGTTCATTTTTTGAAACGTGAATCGTATTCGTAGGTAATGTATTACGAATTAATGCAATTCGAATTAACGCAATTTTATTGCAAAAATAACTTAATTAAACGAGAGCACGCTGTATGCCTTATTGCCAATTTGTTGTATATTTAATGTTTAATCTATCATTTACGGCTAATGCAGTTTTTTTTAAAGTTTAAATCAGAAAACGAAGTTACGTGTATGTTGATAAAATTTCACAGAGAGACCATCGCGCTTGTTAATTACTCAGTTTATTTAATTATTACGTGCGTAACATGAAGAGCGTTATCGAGTTTATAACTGCAGTATTAATGGCCTATGCACTCGTAAACATCAAGGTGAACACCTTACACAAGAGAACTACGAACAGAAATAGACACGAAGATTGTATTCAGAGTGTACTTCTATCATGAGTTGGTGTCATCAGATTGTTGACGCGAATTAAATAAGAATTCAGTCACAAGAAGGCCTTTTTTTTTTATTGCTTAGATGGGTGGACGTAATCACAGTCCACCTGGTGTTAAATGGTTACTGGAGCCCATAGACATCTACAATGTAAATGCGCCACCCACCTTGAGATATAAGTTTTAAGGTCTCAATTATAGTTAGTTATAAAGGCTACCCCACCCTTCAAACCGAAACGCATTACTACTTCACGGCTGAAAATAGGCGGGGTGGTGGTACCTACCCGCGCGGACTCACAAGAGGACCTACCACCAGTAATTACGCAAATTATGATTTTGCGGGTCTGATTTTTATTACACGGTGTTATTCCTTCACCGTAGAAGTCAATCGTATTTGTCAAGTAATATTTTCATTAGAAAAATTGGTACCCGCCTAGGCGCCTGCGGGATTCGAACATCGATGCATCGCTCAAGACAAATGCACCGGACGTCTTATCCTTTAGGCCACGAGACGACTTAAAATGATAAACTCCATAAATTTAAATTGTAATTTCAGATCCCGACAATCCACAGGCGGGCGCATCGACGACGGATCTGGACGTCAAGAAAGCAGACGAACAGACCGCTAAAAAGGACAGCTGCAGTTGAGCTGTCGGTCTCACTCAAGGTCGAAAGACCGAACTGGACTAGCCCAAAGCTAAAGTAATCTCAACCAGGTATAGTATTACGTAGTCACACTTCCGCAGGGGCGCGGTCGTACAAATGTAGTTTAGGCGTTTTTAGTTTGACAAATTAAGTTTGACGTAACATTGACGTTTGACGTAACATTGACGTTTGACGTCATCTGTAATGGTATCTATGAAATGATTTATTAATTTATTGTGCACCAATAATATTATCCCAAACGATCGTTTTCGATAAGGTCCGCAAAGGCTTCGTGGGTATATATCGACTTGGCTTGGACACTGTCATTAATAAATCTATGTGCGGCAGTAAAACCAACTCGATCGAAAACCCAAACTGCTTTTGTTGGCTAATGTTAAAAACGTCAAAAAGTTTCTTGAAGAGCAATGAAATCAGATAATATTTATATGAATCATTGTTTGCCTAGTAACTGATAATATCATTTTATGAATACAAAAATCGTTCTGTTGTCTTATGTTTTTGTACGAATAAAATTATTGACACAGTGACGATGTAGTATGGCAGCTTTTTTACATGATAAATGTCACAATGAGTCGTTTCGTTCCTTTCAAAATTATAACAAATTTAATTCTAAACTATATTTTCAAATTTAATTCTTATATTTATACGATTGTTATAATCTGTAATTAAAATATATTTTTTCATGCAGCTTGTCTATGGGTTTTGTTGAGACATTTTCCACAACTGTTACATTACAGACTGATCAGACGATATTTTTACACACGCTTAATAGGGATATTTGCTAAATTTAATCTTGTACATTGGCTTAAAAGCAAATACCACCAATAAGAAAACTTGCGAAAACAGCATCGAAATTAGTTAAGTGTAATGAGTAAGTGATGTATGAATGAGTAGTAAGAAAATATTTCCCAACTCCCTCGCACCCCTACAAGCGACGCCTTAAACAGTTGTGAATACTCTTGTTTTTACTTCACTACTAATCCCACTACAAAAGCTTAAAAGCTTTCTGACTTCGTTCTTTTATAAATCGATTTATTCTTGCAAATAAATATATTTTAAGTGACAACACTATTTAAACAAAAAGCACACACATATTCGAATTTTGTGTATAAATTGATTTTATATTTACATAACATTGCTTATTCGTTAATCTTAAAGAAAGATATGTAAAAACAAGTGAAAGTAATTAGACAATACAATTTATTCTAGAATAGTGAAATAGAAAAGTGATTAAGAATGTGCGTGTTTGTAGTTGAATTTTTAATGTAGATTTTGCTATTATATTGAAAAACCTATATTCGGCTTTTTCTGTACAAAAGTATATTTGTGAGTAATTTGTATCGATTAAATATTGTGCGTAATTGATGTGGCAAAAGGACATAGTGTTGACTGTGGGGTTGCCAGATAAAATGAATTAACTCGTAAAATATATTAATGGTGCCACATGATGACACCTTAATATCTAAATAAAAAATGTCAATTTTGTTTAAAAGACTAATAATCCTAAATATTGGATTTGTATTGATATATTTAGTGGCAAGCGATTAGAATATTATTAAAATTTATGGTTCATGTTTTGCATGTATGTGAGTAATGTGTAATGTTCGGTCTTGCTACCTGTGGTTGAATAATGAAGAAAATGTAAATACGTTTTCTAATATTATAAATTATTTGCGTATTTTATCAATCGTTACATCTAACAATATTGGTATAAGTGGCCCCATGATGTTATGACCAACAGAAAGCTAGCACCAGACTAGAATTGGACATAGCGAGAAATTAAACATATCAAATGAGTTGATTAGTCTCAGATAAACGAATCTGCCTTTTTAAAATATATTTTAGCAAACAGAAAATCCAATAAAGATTGTTTTTTACAAAACATTTCTTCAATTTTCTTTAACACAGCTGTTATGTTGATTAATTTATCGCCACGTGCAAATGCAAGTAAAGAAAGTGGACTTTAATCTATTGCTACGTCTATTTGGTAGGAAATTCGTTCTTAATTCTACACAGAAATTAATTTTATAACTTCATATATCATCATCTCTGACACCGCTATTTTATTTACATTCTACATTAATACGAACTGCTTTTCAAACAGGAAATAATTAACTTTAAAGGAAGTCCTCTTTTTTTACATGCATATTGAAATGTTTTTGTTTTGTTCAGATTATGTTCTAAAATTTTCCAGTGATGTGAAATATAAATTTTAACTCAAATAAGCGAGCCGTATTCGAGCTCACAAAGTATAACACAGACGTACTATCAAACATAACTAAATTTTTCTTAATTTTTCCAAAAAATCTGTCAATAAAAATAAAGTTGGACATAGTACATAGCGGGGTACTATATAGCAGCCCTCTGTCGCGTCATATTTGTTACGATCAAGAAATACAGTTATTTCTAAATTTGTATGTAATTTATTTTTATGGGTAGACGCCCAGATTTCTCTTCATCGGACCAACATTGTATTTGATACAATTAAAATTTTTCAATCGATCAAACGTACGGGCCACGATATCATTATCCATTAGCCTGACTAATTTTATTATATAGTCTACTTGCATTAAAACTGTATAATCTCAAAACTTCCTAATTTTAAAGGAGAGTGTTTTAAAGGGTTGCAACACTTTATTTTTTATCAGTTACATTATCTGTCTTTTAAAGTAAGATATAATGATGTATCAATTTGTTAATAGTAGTAAAAAAATAGGTAAACTAAAAAAAAAAACTAAAACTAGACTATGCTCTTTTGACAGTATTTATGAAAAAAATACTGGTGATACCAAATGATTCCGCATATTAACTCAATTTCGAATATTTTTGGAAATTGTACACTTTTAATGCAAAAAGACGATATATGTACCTACTATTTATAGATAGCTGTTAAACTAGGCATCACAGAAAGTCTGTTGGACCGAACAGTTTTATTTAAAAAGGAAAGTATGATGTGTAAAAAAATGTTCGTGTATTATAATATTTTATGTTAAAATTTCGTAACTTCCTAATTATATTTAATGTATACGCTTAGTTATTTATTTTTAGTATTCATTAGCATTTTATTTATTTATTTCTGTTTACGTGCTGTCGGTACTGGATTAGAAATAAAGAAATCATTTTAGTTTTTCAGCTAGATGTTTAACGTTTGTATTTTGTGTCTTGTCTATATGACGTCAAATGAATCATTTCTTAATATTTAATTAAACGCACAAAATATATGTACGTATGTACAATGGAGTTAACGTTACACAATATCTTATGATTTTTGAAATGCAGAACTTTGTTTGTAGTAAAGGTCTGAAAAAATAATACAGATATATTTTTAAACTAAACTTGTTGAAAAAAGCTCAACATTTAATAGACAAAATGAACCAAGAACAAAGAATCTCAGAACGCAATTTCCACGTAATAATGTCATGTAGTATAATGCCTGTATACATTTAAACAATGGGAAATATGAAGCGACCCATAAGATTAAGATTTCCACACGTCGCGCTTTTGTTTTTTATGCAACAAGCCTCATAGATTTGTCAAACCGTTTGCCGTCTCTAGACTTCATGAAGTCGCGAATTAATATCACAGTATGACTAATATGAATGTTCTGGAAAATCACACCTTACGTAATATCCACATTGAATAAAAATTAAATGAGAAATGTTGGTAGCTAAATTTTGTATCGTTAAGTAGACTTTTTCTATTGGATAAGTGATTGTTTCAAAATATTCGTGAAGCTTCTTAAATTCGTCTTCTTCTTTGTCTCCCACTAGGTGGGGTCGGGAGAGCGAAAATTTCTATTCCATTGTCTGCTATCAGCCGTCGTCTCAACACTCACTCCGTTCTCTCTCATATCGTCATTCACACACTCCATCCATGTCTTCTGCGGTCGACATCTTCCCCCTCTACTGTGAAGGATCTTGACGTGTGGTTCGATTTTATAGGGGTACTGTGTTTTAATTATCAATTTTGACTATGCGGTCCATCTTTGCTGTACAAATGAAAAATAAAGATACACATTTTAAATGGCATATAGCGTTACCATTGATCATTCAGTAAATATAAAACAATATAGAGAATATATTCTACATTGTGAAATTGTGTTCGAAATAAATTGATCCCTATTTAAATGTCAATAATTTGATGATACATTTATTTATACTCTCCATAGTTTAATTGTATCTTTTTTTTTTCAATCCGTTTTAAATGTCAAAAATTTGATGATACATATAATTAAACTCCGTGGTTTAATTGTATCATTTAATTGACGTACCTACTGGCGTTTCATAGCGATCTACACGTTCTACCATGTAGGGACGTGCTAAGTCATTAATGTTCACAATTTGGATGTGGTACATGAAACCAAACATAAAATAAACTGAATATCCAAGTTATTCGGTGCTGCTTTAAAGTAAGCATTTTTTTAAAGCGCTTTTTTATTTGTTTATTACATTAAATTCATGTTTGTGAGGCTCGGTTAATTGTTTAAATTACATCTTAATGTAACTACTTAGCTGTTAAGATGACGTGTTCACGTTTAATTACGAATGTCGATTTACTACACTTAATAAATTTACAACATTCTTCTAGATCTCCATTTTATATTTAGTAGCTTTTATTTGTACTGGTATCATTAGAATTAGGATAGCTGTAGTTCGGGCTGTGTAGAATAGTGTAGATGTATTTATTTATATTTGTTAGTCCTGTATATTTATTTTTAAATACATCGTGATTTACAGTTCCAAAATGTCGTACAAAAGTAATTATAATGTTATTAACTGATTATTACTGAAGTACGATGTTGACAAATTCGTGAATATAATGCATATGAGCCGCGTTTTATCACTGAATTCTGCTATTTTAATATTATTTAAAGAAAGGTTTTTGTGGCAACTTTTTCGCTTTTGATTTACGCCTTATCGTCGCTGCAGATACACAGTAGGTACAGAATCCATAGTTCGACAATTTGTGTTATGTAAACAACGAATATTAGTGCAGGCTTTTACTGGTGGTAGGACCTCTTGTGAGTCCGCACGGGTAGGTACCACCGCCCCTCCTGTTTCTGCCGTGAAGCAGTAATGCGTTTCGGTTTGAAGGGTGGGGCAGCCGTTGTAACTATACTGAGACCATAGAACTTATATCTCAAGGTGTGTGGCGCATTTACGTTGTAGATGTCTATGGGCTCCAGTAACCACTTAACACCAGGTGGGCTGTGAGCTCGTCCACACATAAGCAATAAAAAAAAAGGCTAGATATTTTCCTTTGAAATTGTTTACATGCAATAAATTTTAAATAAATGTATAGTTGTATACATTAGAAACGTGGTTAATGAACGAAAACCCAAAATTGAATCCATAGAATGTATTCTTTCTATACAAATACATCGATATTAACGGAGAAAAAAAAAATTAAACTAAAGCAGGTTTAATTTTCTTTACTGAAATTAGTTCCGTTACAATCATTAAAAGAATAATTAATATTTAAAAAAAAATCTATTCATACTTGTCAACACGAGTCAACGCGAATAATGATTAAAACGGATGTATGAAATAGAAATTTAAGTTTAATGTCAAAGATTTATTATCAACCTACTGGTGATTAAAGCAATTTTTGCTAATTGAAGAGCTTCGAAGCGGCACATTTTATTAGTTGTGATATAAATAGAACAGCCAATCTAGTTCTATAATATGTAGAGGTCAGTGGATTTATAGTTTAGCTAACGCACCTGAAGTTACATAGCTGTTATGTAAATAGTTAGAAGTGTCCATACATACTTTTTCTCGTACACCCCATTATAGCAAGTGCTCTGAAGACTGCTATGATGAACAAAAGACACCGTGTTAAATTAGGATTAAACACAACATCCACATTAAATACAGTGTCTTTTAAATTAATGGGCGTCTGAATACTATGACACAATGTTTGGTACGGTTGCAATAGTTGTCTTCTCACATTGTCATTTAGGTCATAAAATAGACTACTGTTTTACAATAAACTTCACCTTACACATTTAATAAATAAATAAAAATACACATATACACAATGACGGAATATTTTTCTTTGGCACAAAAGTAAAACTATGTGATTGCTACTGAAGCCCCAAAATTATATAAAAAAAATAAGTAATCAAGTAGTATTGATGACATTATTATTATTGGATACACAGTAGATATAGATATGCGAGTGTTTTAAGTCATCTTTTGTACTTATGCCTTTTTAAAAATTATTTAAAATAATGTATCTTATGCAATAATTCTGTTGTCGTTATGTGATTATGTTAGATTAGTGAAATCATAACGAAGTAACTGTGGATGTGCAGTGGTGCAATTGTATTAAAAAACAATGTTGTTTTTGTAATCTAGCATAATGTTAGAATTAACGATTTTGTATCGTTTTGTATCTGAGTAGCCGTGAGGCCGTATGAAACACGAATAAAAAGTGAAAAAATTATTGTAATTGTGTTATTTATTTGAACATATTATACTGTATGGGAGTGATAATTGGTCTGTATGTGCTTATAGTATAGGATCCGTAGTGGTATAGTTCTTCACTTATCTGCTTACCAGCCGAATAATATACTTTATCAGTTATTAAACATAAATGAAAATATATGCCAAGATCGCATTGCCAATGACAACACTAAAGTCGTCGTCGCCTAAAGGATAAGACGTCCGGTGCATTCGTATCTAGCGATGCAACGGTGTTCGAATTCCGTGCGGGTGCCAATTTTTCTAATGAAATACGTACTTAACAAATGTTCACGATTGACTTCCACGGTGAAGGAATAACATCGTGTAATAAAAATCAAACCCGCAAAATTATAATTTGCGTAATCACTGGTGGTAGGACCCCTTATGAGTCCGCACGGGTAGGTACCACCACCCTGCCTATTTATGCCGTGAATCAGTAATGCGTTTCGGTTTGAAGGGTGGGGCAGCCGTTGTGACTATACTGAGACCTTAGAACTAATCTAAAGGTGGGTGGCGCATTTACGTTGTAGATGTCTATGGGCTCCAGTAACCACTTCACACCAGGTGGGCTGTGAGCTCGTCTTCCCATCTAAGCAATAAATAAAAAATATATAGAAAATTGTGTTGTCAATGCGAGTTTTCTCTCCTTGAAAACCGTTCACGAATTAGTATTGCCAGGCTTTGAAATTCAACAATCGATCCAACCAAAAATGCGTGACATAGGCAGTTCAGTGTCCGTACAAAGGTCTTGCGACAAGATTTATTATTAGCAGACCCGGCCACACGTTGCTGTGACTAAGGTTTTTGTTTCTAAATAACACGTGGCCGGCTATGCTAATACAAAAAATTCACAAAGTAAGCACAATTGGATTTCACTATTAAAAAAAAACAGTGTTAGTTTTCATGAAAAAAAAAACCAAAAAAAAAGTGCAATAAAACATTATTTAATTTTTATTTTATTAATACATACTTTTTAACTTGTGAAAAAATTGATTGTCTACATCGTTAGCTTTCAAATGACACCTCTTTCGTCTTCCTAATTATGGAGGGTAGAGGTAAGGAGAACCGTCTCATATGGAAAAAGCTTGAAAAAGTGTCGCACTTTCAGCAATAACTAACAGTTCAAAAATCCTCCAGAATGGCGCTAGCATAGGCACAGGGTATGATATGAATTGAGCAGTTTTTAACTGATTGAAGTATGCTAAGTTAGGAAATTTAATATATTTAATGACTAGAGTAGTTAGTGACAGTGTAATACACAAGTTTACGTAGTCCAAACTAATTTCGTCAATATAACCTAAAATTATTGCTGTGGTAAAAGGTGGAGACATCGATTGCATTTTCTTATCAGCTTTAAATAATATACTTTTTGTGATTTTGTAGTGCTTACAGGTCTTTCGTCCTTTTTTATTTCTCTATCTTAATCTAATAACTTTCAGGGCCTTTTTAAAAATTTACCCGGTTGCTACTGTAGCGCCACCCTTATTTAGTCAGTTTTAACGGACACTTTTTCACACACAGAGACGGTTCCCCTTACCTCTACCCTCCATATTCCTAATATGTCTATATCGATCATAGATAGTACACATAAATTATGTAGGTATTGTAATGATTAAATCATTGCAAGCGCCTGAGTTGCGAAGTAGAGGTGCCTCTACCCTCCATACTGCGAAGTAAAAAAAAAACAAAATGGCTGTCATTCTAGTATGGAGGTGCCAAGAGAAAATTGGGATAGTGATTTGTCGCTAAAAATCCCCATATTTTACCCCACATAAGTCTCACTGGTGCACTGACACATTGTAATAATAGGTAGTACATAAAAATGAAATTGATTTACCTCCTAATCTACTGTAATGAAATGGATTGAAACGAGACGTGTTCAAAGGAATAAGTTCCAGAAAAATGCTCGGAAGTTATTAATACTTCAGCGAACTTCTTAGAAAACTTTGAATAGCCACAGTACTTTCTTAATTTTCTATAATTAAGTACTTTCACAGATGCTAAGCGGTTATTAGCATTGTTACCATTGGTGCATTAGCACCGTTATTAAATATTAGGTGTCACTAGAAAAAAATATTGACATTTCCTTGACCAAGTCACCGATGCCGCAGATATCGGCTAATAAATTTTATATGCACGAACCGGTTTTTAACCCTGAGCTATGGAGAAAAGAAATAAGTAAAATCAGGGGTGTAGAGACAGATGTCACTAAGGAATTTTTTGTTCGTGTACATAGTAGGTAAATAAAAACAAAGGGGACGGCCCATTTCAGGCCCAAAGCGGACAATAGATTAGAGAAAAAATACTTAGTGCATTAATTTTGTCATAAATAAATATGCATTTACTTTCTTCCAAATAAGCGCCACTACAGTTTACAATAAGTAGTTTAAAAAAAGTAACTCTATTGAAAAAAACAAGAATTTTATTTTTGCGGGAAAAATATTGCCAGCTTCAAAACCTTTTACGTATTAAGTAAACATTTTAAGTACATATATAAAAAAAAACATATAAATAAATCATTTTAAATATTATCATTAATCAATCGATTTTAATCGATTTTAAGCACATAAAATAACATCAAAGACATACCCATTGGACTTTAACTTGTTACTATACTTGAGACCTTAGAACTTATATCTCAAGGTGGGTGGCGCATTTACGTTGTAGATGTTTGTGGGCTCCACTAACCACTTAACACCAGGGTGGCTGTGAGATCGTCCACCCATCTAAGCAATAAAAAAAAGTGTGTGTGTCCGCTCCGACGCACGACTGGAGTTTACTGGATATAAAAAATTAAACGAAACAATACGAGAAATAGTTCTATATTACGACAACACGATACACTACAGATTATTAACAAATTAACGAGACACAAAACAAACGACTAACAAATATATGAAAATACAAAAAAAAAAGTGTGTGTGTCCGCTCCGACGCACGACTGGAGTTTACTGAATATAAAAAATTAAACGAAACAATACGAGAAATAGTTCTATATTACGACAACACGATACACTACAGATTATTAACAAATTAACGAGACACAAAACAAACGACTAACAAATATATGAAAATACAATAATGAGAGAAACGCGCGATCAGTACGAGGCTTTGTGGCGGACTGCCGGCGCAGCAGCCCGGCGCGCATTTCGTGTGACATGCGCATAACGCATTTCGTGTGACATGCTAGTACGATTTTGGTCCCCATAATTTTCATACCCCGGGCCTATATATGTAAATCGATTCTAAAGGAGTAAACTCCAATAATGAGAGAAACGCGCGATCAGTACGAGGCTTTGTGGCGGACTGCCGGCGCAGCAGCCCGGCGCGCATTTCGTGTGACATGCGCATAACGCATTTCGTGTGACATGCTAGTACGATTTTGGTCCCCATAATTTTCATACCCCGGGCCTATATATGTAAATCGATTCTAAAGGAGTAAACTCCAAAAACTTGTATTGTTATACAACTAAACAAACTAAAACAAAAACATTAAAAATAAAATATAATGTGTACTCGTAAAAAAAAGATTAAGAAATAAATCCAATATCGATTATTTAAAAAAATGATCGATATATGAATTTCATGTAATTATTTTTCTTTATACTGACAACACTGATTTTAATCTGACTGACTGAGACTTCGCTTGCTGCTTGTGCTTGCGTTCAAAATGGATGTGTTTTGATTTTTCTTCGATTTATTTTGCTTTTATCTTTTTTGGAGTTTACTCCTTTAGAATCGATTTACATATATAGGCCCGGGGTATGAAAATTATGGGGACCAAAATCGTACTAGCATGTCACACGAAATGCGTTATGCGCCTAGCATGTCACACGAAATGCTTTATGCGCCTGATTGGCTCCTGATTGCGTGATGCGTGCGCGCGCCAATCAGGAGCCAACGCGCGGCCGCGTTATCGCAGGTGACGCCGGGCTGCTGCGCCGGCAGTCCGCCACAAAGCCTCGTACTGATCGCGCGTTTCTCTCATTATTGTATTTTCATATATTTGTTAGTCGTTTGTTTTGTGTCTCGTTAATTTGTTAATAATCTGTTGTGTATCGTGTTGTCGTAATATAGAACTATTTCTCGTATTGTTTCGTTTAATTTTTTATATCCAGTAAACTCCAGTCGTGCGTCGGAGCGGACACACACACTTTTTTTTTTTTTTTTTTTTTTTTTTTTCCTACCTAAGCTGAGAGCCTTGAGAGGCTATATCAGCGTAACCCTAACTTTAGTAGGTGAGCTCACGGGGCTCTAACCTGACGATGTTGCTAACACGAACCCTAGCAAGAGTCGTGCTTCGCAGAATCTACCACCGGATCGGAAACGCGACCCACTGAGAAGATCCGGCGAGAAACTCAGTGGGCTGTGTCTGAGAGTTAATTTACTCGTCGAGCCCTTCGTCGCAAGCGACGGGTTCGACGAGAACGGTGACCGGTGCTTGAATTACCTAAAAGCACCGTTAGTGGATCGGGCGGATCCGAGATGACGTGTTTTGGGCGACGTCGACTGCTTTCCATTCTGTCCGCAGGATCGGGAATGTAGTTACCGGCGGCCACGATGAGAGGGTTCTCGTGTCGTGCCGCTTTATCGAAGTGGCGCATGGACGCCGACTGCAGATACTTACTGATGGACTCTAAGTCCAGGTCGTCATGGAGGTCGACGTTCCTGACGAACCACGGGGCTCCGACGGCTATCCTGCAAAAACGGGATTGAATAATTTGGAATGATTTCAAGTGTATGCGGGCCGCGTGAGCGAACACTACACTTGCATAGGTCGTGACGGGGCGTATGCAAGTTTTGTAGAGTGTCACCTTATTTCTAAGGGACATTTTACTTCGCCTACATATCATCGGGTAGAGACGTCCTAGAATGAAGGCGGCACGATCGCGTACCGTCTTGATGTGGGGGCGGAATGTCATCCTACTGTCGAGGGTGACGCCTAAATATTTGACCTTCGGGGCCCACGGTATGGGCTGGTCGAACATCGTGATCGGGCGAACGGCGGGGGCGGGGGTATTGACGCGCCTAGTCGGGAGGGGGATGCTCAGCGTGGTGTTCGGAGGGCGACCCCTTTTGAAGAGCACCGCTGTGCTTTTCGTGGGGTTAATGTCGATGCGCCACTTCCGGAACCACTGTCCCATGGTGGTAGCTGCGGTCTGAAGTCGTCGATGAAGCAACGCCTTCTTCCTACACGAGTAGTAGATGGCGGTGTCATCGGCGAAGAGCGCCAGATGGGTCTCCGGAGACCGGGGTATATCGTTGATATACAAACTGAATAGTAACGGGGAGAGGGCGGAGCCTTGCGGGACTCCGGCTGAGACGTGACGGGGCCGGGAACGCGTTCCCTCGACTCGATATCGGAACGAACGGTTCGACAAGTAGTCTCGTATGATGAGCACGAGTCTGTCTGGCACTCCCATGTTATACAGTTTGAATATCAAACCGTTGTGCCAGACTTTGTCGAACGCCTTCGCTATATCGAAGAAGAGGGCTCCTGTCGGAATGGTGCTTTTATCAATAACGTTTCATACTACGGCTGAAAACCATTGTGTGAATTGTGGTTTTAACCTGACCGAGATTTAAAACCGTGTATATGCTCTCCTGTGCTATTTTTAGATGATTTACTAATTGTGTATGAAGATTAAGAAAAAATAGAATAATATAGATATTTAAAGAAGTATGTGTGTTTTTTATACCCTAATAACTACAATTGGATAAAAATACATTAGGAACATCTTAAACATTAAAAAAAGAAAAGTTCTTGAGGTATTTATATAGAAAATTAACCTCAAAACGAGTTTTTTATTTTTATTATATTTTTTATAATAGTGGCGTCAATTTCAATTTATTTTTTAGATATCTAATACATTTAAGAACTTGAATCAGTCCATTTTTATAGTAATATTTGATGTCCACCTTGGGCCTAGCGCACTATGGAGAGTGGGCATTCCCCTTTGCGAATGCTTGGCAACTCGACACGTAGCATATAGTCTGTGAGCACCATAGATTATACACTTAATTTATTCGAGAGCACAATAAAATCCATAGACTATACACTATACACATTAAATCAGATCAAACAGCACAGTAAGTTATTACGCTCACAGAGGGAGAAAGTGAAGATTTGCAAAATCAGAACGGTTTCCTAAGAACTTTTAGTTTTCGAGATGAATGTTTCCATGTTATGAGAAATGTTTACATGGGCCCAGTAAAAACAGCGGCTAGATAAAACGAACAAAACAACATTAAAATGCAGAAGAGTTTTTGTAGCTGACACATCAGTTTTCATGTGTTTATAGTGATTTTATGTGTGATATCTACGTTAGGCAAGCAAGATGCCGAGGGGAGAGCACAGAACGACAAATCTCCTGTCACGCGAGGAGAACGAACAGGTGTTCAGCCTAATAGGACCAAAATGTCAGGTGAGTTAATCATCCTTTTTAGATCCTTCATGAAAGTAGCTCGTGTTGAATCAGTCCACCTTGATTACGTATCTATAGCCCTATCAATGTATTATCTCATGCTATCTAAACGATAAAGTTGTTTGCGTCCTATTCTATCGCCTGGATGATTGATTAAGATATTATCTTGTTCCTTGTAATGTTAAATGCCTTGTTTTAAATCTAATGAAAATTACAAATCTTTTTAATTTTTCTTTTCTAATAGTATAAAAGGCTTTTGATAAACTCTCGGAATTTAACCTACCAATGCTTGACATTTCAGGCCCAAGCAATGCTTAGGAATTAAATTACTGTCAATACAAAACTCAACAAAGAAATTTTGTATTTTTTTTGTATTTTCTGTGTACAACAAACTATATATTCAACTAACGTAAATTGTAAATGATTATGAACTCACATATTGGGGTTTCAAAACCCACAGATATGGATTTTTTTGACATTAAACTAATCTCACACAATCATGAAAGACACTGAAATAAATAAAAGTAATGGAATCTAAACGAAATTCAAATAATATAAAAAGTATGTTTAGTATTTGTGAACCTGTGGTGGAAACTGTCCTTATCTATTTCTAATGTGAAAATTTTGGGGCAAAACAATTATGGTTGATATTGGGAGTTCTATAGACTGATAATTCCATGTCATGTGTGCTATTAGCTGCCAGTTTAAATTATAAAAAAAAAACACTAATAAAAAAAGAGTTAAAAGTGCATCTTAAAAAGTAAGAAAAAGTGTAATTGCATTAAGACCAGTCATGTCGTGAAAGTGTTCAAAGCCTGCATATGATAGAAATTTCACCCCATAAAGACATACAGTGAAAGTCTGTTACTATATCAGATCTCAGTGAAGTATTTATTACGATAACTGGTTTTGCATGTCTTTTTTACAATATATTCATAATATACATACACATGTTACTATAGTGGATTATAGTTTAGAAATTTAACAAAAGACTGTTTGTTGGGAGTGTCTGTACAAATATTGTCTATACAATTTCAAATGTTAAATCATCAGTCAACAAATTTCAAAGCGCAACCCATCTCTTATTAAACAATGGTCAAGTACAACCATGAACCTAGCAATGTTGTACCTTTTTGTACAAGAAATACAGCACGATTTTAAATTATTGATATATATGCAGAATCATAAAACATGAAAAATTCATAAATCATTTGGATCCCTCTGGGGTAGATATTATCATCTGTTGCATGGGTCTTCATATACTAATTATATCAATAATATACGGGGTCAGCTCTGTTGTTTGCCACTATCAATAAAAATATATTTCCCACCTCATTACTAGTATCTGATTTGCATATTTTTATGTGATTCAATATAATTATGACTCACTGACTCAATGATTCAGAAAAGAATTGTGTTATTCAATATATTATCTAAAGTAATCTGAAATGTGGTACGATACATAGTTCTTGGAGCAACATATATACCATAATCTTGTTTCTGCTACCTTTAAAAACAAGATTGAAGTCTGAGCAACATTGGATTTTATCTGTGACTGAAATAGAAAAGATTTTTATTTTTAAATCTATCTTAGAAAACCCATTTAGATATATGCCTAGATACTATGATAACAATAATCTGTAGTGATTTGGTGAAATCAGATGCCCCCTGGGAGCTTTAGTAGATTTAGGATTTGCATAAGAAGCTACATCTTTGTAATGAAAATTTGAATCACATCATCAATATTTTCAAGAAAAGCCTAAATATGTACAAGCTCTAGATCAGGGTTGTCTAAACTACATACCATTGTGGGCTAATTGAATTTATTACAAAACTGGAGGGCCGCAGAAAAAAATATGTTCAAAGACAAAATACTTTCAGAGAATCGCCCAAAAAATATAGCTATATTTTGACGAAGAATTCTAGTATCCAAACTATTTATATCCAAAACTATTTTCTGATTGAGACATGCGTCGTGGGCCGCTGTCTGGAAAATCCATTTGCCTGATGAAAGACCTCTCCTTCATAGTCATGAACAAGCAACACAATTAAAAAATTTAAAATACTTGCAGAGTCTAGCGACTACAGTTGTTCAACTCTTCACAACTGAAGGTCCAGCGCATTCTGAATGGAAGAAGAGAGATACTGGTGTACTGTGCCTTATAAAGGACAATGGCAAGCGCTCATACTTCTTCAGGATTTACTGTTTGTACCGAAAAGCAATGATATGGGAGCACGAAGTTTACATGCAGATAGAATATAAGAACCCAAGGCCTTATTTACACACTTTTGAAGCTGAGGTAAGCTTAAAACTATGTTGAAAGTAAATAATGTAATATTGTATTTATAGTACATATAATGAAGTTGTCTTGGCCTAAAGCAACGTCTGGTGCAGCAACGATGGCATTTGCGTATGCATTTGATTGCTAAAGGTATCTGAAAACCTGATCACTGTTGGTTACCGTCGTTCGTATGCATACTGTATAATTCAGTCTAATGGTAAGAGCCAGTAATAAAACCTACTGAAATGTATTTTCTCAGTGATAATTAAAAATACCTTTACAGTTTAATCATGACTTTTTCTTGTCATTGCATTATTTCTGACGTTTTGAGAATACTTTAGTTTTCATAGTCATGGATGACTAAGGTGTTATTGTGCTAACTACCGTCTACTTTTAAAAAAATAATATTTCTGGAGTTTTACGTTTCATTTCACACAGAATAATATTATATTGAGGTATAGCAGTTTGTTCGATATTCTCTATTAAAATTATGTACGTGTTCATATAATATGGGATTAACTTTTTCTTTCAATTTTTTCAAATATTTTAAAATAGTTGACACCACTGTCCATAGCACGTTGACAAACTGCAAACATGTGCACTTAACTCTGACCGCTATGTGTAGGGTTACCAAGTGTCCCGTATTTCCCGGGACATCCCGTATTTTAGGTTTAGTTTAAAATCCCGGCGAGACTGTCTGTCCCGTATTCGAACCGTACGATTATAATTGTATTGATTTTTATAAATATGTTAAAACCGATAAAATATATTAAAACTGACTTGATCCTTGGAGAAATATAAAAAAAAAATTAAGAATGTCACTATAATTTTTATTTGTCCCGGGTAAAAAACTGAATTCCCGTATTTTTTTGCCTGTTTAAGCTTTTGCCTCGTATAGGCTGAAAAAATCTGGCAACCCTAGTTATGAGTCTCTTAATTCCTTCTATTAATAAGTGATGATTTGATTAACATCGCATTGCGTAAGAAGTTTAGTGAAATCACTCTGATTTCAAAAAAACTTGTTAGGTTCGCGGTTCTGTCATTTCAAAAGCGTCACGGCGCCTGTGAAGATCCTGCGAAGATATTATTATTTACAAACCGTCAATACACTTCCTTAATACTATTTCAATTCAGGGAACCACTTTACGTAAATAATCGTTTGTCTGGGATATCATTTAGGTTTATAAACAACAACTGAATCATTGTTTCCTTATGGGAACGTGTTAATGGGAAAATCGGTACATGTGTTTTTTCGTCCATTCATTGTGTTTGTGAACAATAAGCGTCCGTGACCTAATAGATAAGAAACCCTACGACACGACTATGACGTATCGTTTTTTTTAAATTATATATACCTATAATAAAGGTACACCGTTAGAATTAGGTTGTGTGTGTCTGCATTAGATCGTGTGTGTGTGTGTGTTTGTTGAAAACCTGCGTTTTTGCGACTAAGCATTTACGTGCTTTGACTTTAAGGGTAGGAGATTTGTTACAATAGAATGAGAGTTCGAACTAATGTTTCAAGATAGGCGGCACCGTTCGTTGTGTGTCGCGTGTCTATTTAGCACAACGACCGCGTGTCCCCTGTAACCGTTTGCTTGTCCATATACAGCAAGAAAAAAAAACTAAAAATATATAATATTTTGGAACATGCAGCTGACTTCCTGTTTTTAGAAGCAATTACATATATTTTTTTAAATTTCAATCCATTCATCTGATCGTAAAAATCGTCATAGTACCTTGCGTCATTGCTTGCAGGGCCATTTTCATCACCATTGCCTTGCCTTATCATATTATGTTGCCTTAAAATTGAATTACAGAGAACTCTAGATGCGCAGAGTAATATCTCAAAATCATGACGTCGTCGGAAATACATACATTTGTTGTCGCTAGCCCCGCACAGTCGTAATTAATGTTTAACTAAGGAAATTATATTTAAAGTCAAGCAACGTGATACCAATTACAAAGCAATCTATAACAAAAATTGCTTATGTTTGTTTGTGTTGCAGATTATTACACCGAACTAACCCATAGACACAGCCCACTGAGTTTCTCGCCGGATCTTGTCTTAGGATGCGATTCCGACTCCGTGGTAAATTCAGCGAAGCACTGCTCTTGCTCTTTTTATTGCTTTGATGGGTGGACGAGCTCACAGCCCACCTGGTGTTAAATGGTTACTGGAGCTCATAGACATCTACAACGTAAATGCGCCACCCTTCTTGAGATATAAGTTCTAAGGTCTCAAGTATAGTTACAACGGCTGCCCCCGCTGCCCTCCAAACCGAAACGTAATATGCATTGTGCCCGCCATCATAACGTACGACGTCATATGTAGCTAATCTTTCCCTATTAATACTGTAGTCTACTGTTAGCCCGACATTTAGTTTGGCCACGAATGACGTCATAAGGAATGAAGTTGTATTGAGATGTTTGAGCAAGTTTTCGCAGCAAACTCATAATGAATTGACTGTCCGGTTTCCTGTTGCCTAAATTAATTATCAATTAAAGTGTACAACACTGTTTTAGGAGTACATGACAGCATTCAACTTTGCCAATGAAGAAGAAGCTCAGATCCTAAAGAAGATTCTAATCGAGAAGATTGAATTAAGGAAGACGAGAAGAGAAGGTAAATTTCACTACTTACAGTATTTACCCTAAATATTGTTTCATTAACATTCAGCGCCCCTATTTCTTGTTCTCATTGTGCCTCAAAAAATTAAAGTCGAGCGCTTTCGCATTCTCTTTTGAGTCAAAATTAAATTACGATAAATAAAATATGTATGTATTACTATCTTTCAAAAAATGAAATCGCAAGCTTATTTGTCAAAGACAAATGGATGTCTTGGGAAATTGCGAACCCTGATCTGTGGCACTGCCTTGGCCACATAATGCTTTACTATATGTTTGTTTTTGTTGCTATTCACTCGATGATTACTTATAATAAAATCTATATAGCTTCATTTAACTTTTACAATACAATTAAATTGTTGTTTTTTACTGTCTTATCTGACTTGATTGAACTTACAGCCCATCGGGTGTAAAGTTTCATGTCTAACTGTCAATGGTATTTCATGACTACTGTCGTACTCTCCAAAACACGATGCACAACTGACATGAATGATTTGCTTCATTATGGTTTAGTTTCCTTTAGTCTTGCCTTTTAGGCAATCTAATAAAAAAGATGTGTGGTGTCGTGGGACACCGGATAGGAACGAAGTTCCTTATTAATATAAAAATATTAATTTAAAGTTCTATTCGAGGTATAAAGAAAATAAAAAATAAAACTGGAGGTTTCGCAACAACCCACGGTCATTCGGTAACGTGCGAACTTATTGTGGTACACTTCATTCACGGTTGTTTGCATAAGAGTTAATGTATTGCGCAAACGAACGCTCGTGAGATCGTGGTCAATGAATGATAAAAGATGTTATTTTTGTACGTTATTACAAAGTTACACTGTGTGCATTACTAATAAAAATCTTACGTTACGGACGTTTTTTCCCGGTTAGGGTACCCCTCCGCATCGTCCCACAAGGAACTTCGTTCCAAAAAACTCGCAGGTCTTCGTCTAGTGTGGTCACACTGCACGTGACGTCACAAGACGAGCGCATTTACCGATATCACGTTTGTCATTGTTGTGCGTGCATTGTTTATTAAAAGACTCCTCATTGTACTTGTCGGATTTAAGTACGTCTATATTTATTTGTAAATACGCCGTTCGTAATATTTGTATCATGTCATACATTGTCTCACAATACAGGCGATATGTTATAACACAATTTAAAGAAAAAATATTATACCATAATTGAATCAAATGGTCGAGGCTTCGGTAGGCAGCGGTTTGGCTCTACCGTCCATGAGCGACGGTAACCACTCACCACCAGGCGGGCCGTATGCTCGTCGGCCTACAAGGGCAAATAAAAATAAAAGTGAATTATTAAATAACAAATTTCATATACTGCACCACCAACCCGCTTTGAACTTGGCGTTGCTACTTTTACAATGAATACGTACCTTCCGAAGTTGTTTACGGAGAAATAGTAGAAGAGAGAAAAGTATTTATTTCCGACCGAGGAATTGTTTGAGATGATGTCGTCATATCTTTTATAATTGCATCATCTGACACCGAAATAAGAGTTCATACCTTCCACTTGGAACTAGCAACGGGTTTTTTTTGTGAAGGAAGGTATACTGGTGGCCTGGAGGCTTTTCCGTTTTTTTTTTTTATATTTATTTTATTGCTTAGATGGGTGGACGAGCTCACAGCCTACCTGGTGTTAAGTGATTACTGGAGCCCATAGACATCTACAACGGCTGCCCTACCCTTCAGACCGAAACGCATTACTGCTTCACGGCAGAAACAGGCAAGGCGGTGGTATCTACCCGCGCGGACTCATAAGAGGACCTACAACCAGTAAAAAACTTTCTAACACTCCGCCCGAGCGCCTCCGGAGGAGACCTAACAACTCAAGAGCAGCTTTACAAATGAAACCATGTAGTTCTGGAATGAACGGCTCTTATAACTGAGCGCTATGATGTGTCTTTCTCTAAACCAAGCTCGAAAATAGTCTTCAGTCGTAGGTAGCGACTTGGCTATATAATGCTAATGTCCATTAGAGACGGTAAAATGATAAGAGAAGATAGCTCGCCTGTATATGAAGGCCATAAAACACACACACAATACAAATAAAGAAGGTTTTCTTATATTTTATTTATCTTTGACTAGCAGACCCGACGAACTTTGTTCCGTCTTAGAGGCAATAAATGAGCAGGCTTGATTTTATCAGGGTCAATTTTTTATTTGGATAATTAGTGAAAATTAAAAAAGCAAGTATTTGAATGATTATTTATTGGTCATGTATTTTAGTTATTATTGTTATATTTTTATTTCTTGTTTCTTCTTTAGTCTCTTCACTCGCAATGTTTCGAACCCTAATTGCATTACGGCTTCGTCCGGAAAGATTTGATCGTGTTGGTCGCGGTATTGCTTTCTTAATGATTACCTGTCTCAGCACAATAAGCTAATAGAAACTCGAAACGAACACATCGACCGGTCAACTTCAAAATTCTACTATAATTAACCATAGACTACATTACGTTTAGCTGTCAGTTGCGTTTTGTCATTCCATATCAGTTGCGTTTTGTTCGTAGACCTATATAGTAAGGACACGACATATTGTTCTATACGTACAATTGCTTATATAAATAGCACCCATTTTGAAGGCACACACATATATCCACATATATCTATCTCGTTCTTACTCAGCACTTTAACTCGCAGGAAAATAATATAACAGTATTTCAGTGCGTACATAAAATGAAACATGAATATACGTAAATGTCTCCGTCTCCGTCTAATGAGGCCTAAAATCCGCCATGTTTAGCGCACTAAATGTCTTTGTCACGTCAGTTCGGCCGTCTGTTTTGGGTTGTACATTATTTATTGACTGATATCGATTTAATATGATTGCTTATATAAAATTTCATATTTTATCATGCTTAAAACATACAAAAATAATAATTCAAACGTATTTTATAGGATCTCAAGAAAGTCGATGCCCCAAAACTATTATCTATATAATATATTTAGATTCATTATGGAGCCCTCATCCGAAAAATCGGACACCATTTTTCGGTCGGAATCTATTGATCATGACACTAATCATAAATACCTCTTTAAAATATGTCATCAAAACATATTTAGACATTCTGTTTAGATATTTCGGGAAAAAGGCTACCGACAAAATCTCTTCGGAACTATTTAAATAAAATAGTTTTATTCCGCAATGAGTAAAACACTATTGTAAATTCGTGAAATATTTAATAATTACGTGATTTTAGAGAGGAAGTCACAAGGAATGACGTTTGTAATTACTGAATAAATGTTCTGTAGGGGTTTTTTTTTTCACGCGGTCCCTTGATAAGTTTGAAATTTGAATCACTCTCAAGTGAAAATGATTCAAATGGTGCGGCGCACCTTCCTTGAGCTGCGCTGCGGTAGTGTGTTACGGACTTTAGAGTCAGCAAAACAATTAAAATAGATTGTAATAGTCTAAGAAAAACACGTACTCAAAATACGATAACATTTAGCATGCTAGAAATGGGCAGATGGCACTGTACTACGTCATATCTTTATGTTTTGCGACAAACGACAACTTTATAAAATCAGTGTAGCAACTTTTAAAAATCATCATATCGTTTACTTGGCAAATTCAAAGGACGAACTTGTCTTAGATTTCACACATCTAAATCATATCATATTTGCACATAACAATATACCTACTTACTTCCCATTAAAGTATAAATTCTACAAATAAATAATACTCAACAATATTTAAAATAAAATGAGCCAAGAACGTTTATCGATAAAACCTGATAACATTGAAATCTTTTGTACAGCACTAAAACCGCCATGTTTTGTGGTCAGATGACGTCACAGTGGCACGAATTTTTTGTTGACGTTTCATTTCCATAGGTTTCTTACTTCAGTGGTTTTGTTATATCACGTTTTACGTCACGTCCCACGGGAACGTGATAAAAAGTATCCTTCTCCTGGTTTTAAGCTACCTCCCCACCAATTTTCAGCCAAATCACTTCAGCCGTTCTTTAGTTATAAATAGTGTAACTAACACGACCTTCTTTTATATACATAGATTTTGAGTAATCTTCGGAATAGCGACTAGAAATAACATTTTAGTATTTTAGCAGTTTGAAAAAGTAAAAATTCAGAGATGTGTAGGAAACAGTTTCCACTTAGTACCCGTGTTTGTTCTCGTGTGTTGTTGGTTGTATGCTTTCGTAAGCCAGGATGTAAATAACGTATAAAAACTATTTTTATTTTTCAGAGAGGAGGCAACGTGCCTTAACGGCAGCGCGGGCCAATAGCGTGGTGGAGCCGAGACAAAATGGCGTCCTACCCCCGCCCCCCGCACTGGAACCGGAGCCCGCCCCCGTACTCCCACCGAAAACGAATTTAGCAGGTGAAAACTACTTATAATGGCCTATATTCATGATCATCTGACGTATTAAACTGATTTAAAGTAATGCCGACTTTTTAGCTGGGTGGGGGGACACGACTTCATGCATTCCGCGTCCAAGAGGCGCGTGGGGTATATGGGTCTTGACGGTACGCAGATTTTGGGAGCAAACCCCGAGCCTACGATGTTTTTAAAGTCTTACCCACAAAAACTCCCTTTGCACTCTCTCACCGGATATCCGATCTGTACCCGAGCTTAGCACTACACATACCATAACGGGTCAAATAACCCATTTCGCACGTTTGCATTGAAAATGCACGTATCATTTTATTGCTTTTGCACATTTGACTTCATGAGTTCTTACCAATTAATCTATAATTATTATACTTTTTTTTTTGTTTTGTTTATTTTGAGTAATACTTGTCGTATACCGTTATCTACCCGCTATAGTAGAAACAGGTACCAGTAAGTATTGGTATGATTAGTGTTAGAACCCGGGCAGAATGGTTCCCGTGGTTAATACTACAACTAGTCTCGCTGCGCCAATACGAGGACGCCTGACCGACTACGGCCCATCACGTCGCCCGTGTGGTACCTCTGGTGCTCCGGGATACCGCACTGAAGATCCCAAAAAATGCCGACCTAAGTAAAGGGACTTCTTTCGCTGTTATGTTGTGTGTTAGATCATTGGCGGTTTATGACATTCTACAATATGTATCTATACTAATATTATAAAGCTGAAGGGTTTGTTTGTTTGAACGCGCTAATCTCAGGAATTAGTGGTCGAATTTGAAAAATTCTTTCAGTGTTAAATAGCCCATTTATTGAGGAAGGCTAAGGCTATCTATATAACATACTAAGACTAACACTCTAAGACCAATACAGGTGGAGCACCAATAAAGGATGTTTCAAAATAGGGGTTTAAATAGCTCCTTAACATTCTATAATTCAAAAATATTTTCACTTTCTACGTAAATGAAGTGGGGGTAAAATTATTATCAATATTATTATTATTTATGCCAAAGTAACTATTCCACGCGGACGGAGTCGCGGGCAACAGCTAGTCAGAGAATATGTGTAATAACTTGTAATGATCGCCCAGGTACGTACACACTGAAGAGCTCCGGAAAACGGAAAACGACAAGGAAATTGACTAAAGCCGACATCGGGATGCCTCACAACTTCACGCACGTTTCTCACATCGGGTGGGATAAAGATAAAGGTGCGTGGATCTTTTTTTTATCTCACTTATTTTTTAGGTATGGCAATTAGCTTCTTGCGACGCCATTGTTGCCAGTGTCGAGTTTATAAAAATCTTCAATTAAAAAATACATACATACTAATATTCTGCTGCGTGAAAAGTAATATGAAGCAAAATGGGATGAAGTTAATTGATTTGAGACTTTAATCGATTGGGATAAAATTAAATTCAGTACACACGAAAAAACTTTGTGCTTAGTGTGAGTTTTTTAACGTTCTCGATAGCCTAAAAGTTAACTCAAATTTGTATGCAATTGGAACAGCGCCCCTAGCGGCAAACGTTCGGTTATGAGAATTTACTCTGAGATCGTTTTAAAAAAGGAAACTTTTACGATACGAACTATTTTATTTGATTTGTGCATTATGGATGATATACGTGACTCTCAGAGCAACCCCGACAACCGCACCCTTACTAACACAGTTCACTCCCTACTGACTGTTCTCCGGTCTCCTCTAAAGTCTCTACCTCGGACCGTCTAGTCAGCGGTTTGAGGGTATCAGCATTTTAGGGTTCAGTACTCTGTACATATAATATAACAGTTCCAACTCCATACTAATTGGAGTTAACTATCAGGCTATCGACAACGTTAAAAAACTCGCACTAAGCACATTGAACATTATTTTTATAAATGACTAGCTGTAACGGTCCGCTTCGCTGGGCATTTAAAATTGACATTATTATTTCTCACTCTCACAAAGATTCTCATCATTAACGCCCCCGGAACTGGTGCAGGGAGTTCAACACTCATATAAATATTAGTAGTAATATAATATAATATAAGTAGTATAATACATATAATAGTAGTAGTATTAGTACATGTATTTTCTGCATGGATACCAAGTTTCAAGTCAATCGGATGCATGGTTCAGTAGTTATAACGGAACATCCGTAAAATAAAAATCACTGTAGATTTATATATTAGTATAGATAACCGATAGTCCCACAACGTCGCCTCTTCATTTGTAGCCATGAAGTCCAAGACTCAGTTATGTTACAATAGCAGTGGTCACAGCGATACGCAGGATCCCTTCGCGACTGATTCGCACCAGGACCTGGTGATGTCCACCCGTGCAGACACCCTCATCACAATGATTCCACTTTCGAGATTTGGATAGGATAGATTTGGATTTGAACTGGTGGTAGGACCCTTGTCAGTCCGCGCGGGTAGGTACCACCACCCCGCCTATTTCTGCCGTGAAGCAGTAATGCGTTTCGGTTTGAAGGGCGGGGCTGTTGTAACTATACTGAGATCTTAGAACTTATATCTCAAGGTGGGTGGCGCATTTACGTTGTAGATGTCTATGGGCTCCAGTAACCACTTAACACCAGGTGGGCTGTGAGCTCGTTCACCTATCTAAGTAATAAATATATTAACGTTTTCAGGGTTCGACGTGGAGACCACGCAGGACGAGAAGCTCCTGTCGTTTCTGAAGGAGGCAGGAGTTTCGGAGGTCCACCTCCGCGACCAGGAGACGAGGAAATTCATATACAGCTTCATAGAGACGAACGGTGGCATTAACGCTGTCATGGAGGATCTGCACACAAACAATGAGAAGCCAATCAAAGGTATCATCAATTTTGAAAACCGTCGTCGTTTTTTGTAGTCGTGGCCTAAAGGATAAGACGTCCGGTGCATTCGTGTTGAGCGATGCACCGGTGCTCGAATCCCGCAGGCGGGTACCAATTTTTTCTAATGAAATACGTACTCAACAAATGTTCACGATTGACTTCCGCAGTGAAGGAATAACATCGTGTAATAAAAATGAAACCCGAAAAATTATAATTTGCGTAATTACTGGTGGTAGGACCTCTTGTGAGTCCGCGCGGGTAGGTACCACCGCCCTGTAAGTGGTTACTAGAGCCCATAGACATCTACAACGTAAATGCGCCATCCAAATTGAGAGATATGTTCTAAGGACACAAGTATAGTTACAACGGCTGCCCCACCCTTCAAACCGAAACGCATTACTGCTTCACGGCAGAAATAGGCGGGGTGGTGGTACCCACTCGCGGGATTCACAAGAGGTTCCTACCACCAGTAATATTTTAGTTTTCCACTCTATCCTTACGCTGACCGTACGTATCGATGTTCCGCAGAGCGCAGCGCGCCGTCCCGCGCGCCCGCACCCCCCGTCCCGCAGCGCAGCCCCGCCCTGCCGCACCCCCCCGCACCACGTACGTACAGCACGCCGCGACACGTGCAAACGTTCACATGACATTTTTAATATGTACACTTTTAATTACCTAATTGATATAATGGTCATTTAACAAAATCAAACAAATCAACTTATTCATGCCTTGAACCGATTGATATTAACAAATTACAAATATTTAGTGTGAAGAAAACAATTCGATTATTTCACTTCACAAGTATATCATGTTACTAACGGCCCTCACTGGCCCAATGTAAGGCAAGTCAGAATACCAAACACTATCGCTGGTACCATTAGTAACTATGTAGAGATATGGTTTCACAGATGTTTAATATTGAATGTGTCTGTCGCCGACGTGTAGCGTCGCGAGCGCCGCCCCCCCCGCCCGGGCGCGCCGTGCCGCCTCCCCCTCCGCCGCCCGCCTCCGTCGCACGCAACCCGCCGCCGCCCAGACCCGCGCCCCGTGAGTGCACACATACTGTACACCAATATATCTTGTCTGATCATTGTTTCTCTCATCGTCAGCTGAAGAGTAATTCTGTTACTATGCACTTATTTGTATATATGAATATTTAAAAATATATATATCTAATATTTAAAAAAAAGACATGCTTGCTGAGTTTCTTGCCAGTTCTTCTCAGGACGGAGCCTAGTTTTTGTGAATTGGCAGTAGTTCTTTTTGACGTTCAACAAGTATGTACTTTCATTTATGTTGAATAATTTTTTTTTGATTTTTAAACTGCCCATAGTATAAATATAGTATAGAACACTATAAAATATTATAGTGCTCTATACAATCTGAAGTAAATGTTTTCATTGTAAATGAATAATTTTAATATTAAGTTGTACAGCAAAAATCATGACACACTTTATATTTTATCCAGCACCATCGTCAGCTCCGCCATCAGTGCCCCCTCCGCCGCCGCCGGGCGTGGCCCCCCCGCCGCCGCCGCCCCCTCCGCCCCCGCCGCCGCCCGCGCCCGTGGCTCCGTCTCCGCCCCCGGACGCCCCCCCGATGCCGAAGGACGCAGCCGTTGCCGTGGATGCGCGCGCCGCACTCATGGAGAGCATACGTAGTGGAGCCAGCACTTTGAAGGTCTTTATTCTGTACATTTTTTTCTATATCTCGAAATTACCAGTTCGACCTCGTCTTTTATTTATTTTTTATTGCTTAGATGGGTGGACAAGCTCACAGCCCACCTGGTGTTAAGTAGTTATTGGAGCCCATAGACATCTATGACGTAAATGCGTCACCCACCTTAATAAGTTCTAAGGTCTCAGTATAGTTACAACGGGTACCCCACTTTACAGAAAAATTATTAAATACATTACCGGAATTTACAGAAAAAAAAATTTGAATATCCCAGATGCGCTATAAGGGTCTTTAATAATTCAAACCTGAATTCGAATCGATAAAGTTCCGGGATACGTTTAATATTTCTTGTATTATTAAGCGTGCTTTTAGTTTTAATGAGCGAGCAATGTTAAGCCAACAATATTAGGGGTCAATGTCCGCCTTCAAGGCGTGTGAAATCGATCGAGTACCAAACCATTGTATTGAACAACATCAACACTGGCGAATAATAATAAATTTTATTATTTACTTAACTGACAGAGAGTCGAACCTGTTGCCAAAGCGCCACCTGTCGAGGACAACCGGAGCAACCTGCTGAGCGAGATACGACAGGGCGTCGAACTTAGATCCGTGAGTACACCCTTCAGATCTGCTTTGTTCAATTTACACCGATGTAAAAATCAGTAAAATATTTTTTTTATGGCTTAGATATGTGGACGAGCTCACAGCCCACTTGATGTTAAGTGGTTACTGGAACCCATAAACATCTACAACGTAAATGCGCCACACAACTTGAAATATAAGTTCTAAGGTCTCAGTATAGTTACAACGGCTCTCCCACCCTTCAAACCGAAACGCATTACTGCTTCACGGCAGAAATAGGCGGGGTGGTGGTACCTACCCGCGCGGACTCACAAGAGGTCCTACCACCAGTAATTACGCAAATTATAATTTTGCGGATTTGATTTTTATTACACGATGTTATTCCTTCACCGTGGAAGTCAATCGTGAACATTTGTTGAGTACGTATTTCATTAGAAAAAATTGGTATCCGCCTGAGATTCGAACACCGGTGCATCGCTCAACACGAGTGCACCGGACGTCTTATCCTTTAGGCCACGACGACATCTTTCTGTGTTTAAAATAAATGAAAAGATTTATGAAGTACTTTTTGCTCCGGCAGGTGGCGCCGGAGAGGCGCGGTGTAGGGGTGGGGGCGGCGGCGGCGGGGGCGGGCGTGGGGTGCGGGCTGGCGGGCGCCCTCGCGCGGGCCCTGCACGAGCGGAGCCGCGCGCTGCACTCCGACTCCGACGACGACTCCGACCTCAGCGACAACACCACCAGCGACGGGGAGTGGGACGACTGAGCCCACTGCCGACCTCTCACCAGGACACCGATAGAAGATCACAACGCAGATTCTTTTAAAAAGAGGGTAGTTTGTAAAAAAACAATAGAAAGTGGGCCTGAACTGTAAACACGCAGTGTACAACACAGCGCTCGACTATAACAGTGACAATAGGATTTATGAAACACACAAATGCAAACGTACACCTAATTAAAAACCTACTCCTTATTTTAAATTTAAAATCAAGCTCAAATAAGAGTTGGCAACACCAGCACCAGGGGAACAACCGAAACGAACCGCATACATTGCACCGCAGTTTAGCTCGATAGCACTCAGCGTAATTCATTAAAATGCGATACATTGTCAATTTATTTCCTTAATTAATCTTCATGCTACAACGGTTGTTTCAAAGAGATCGTCTTTTGTGAAAAGATCGTTCACGATAACTGTGTGTGATATGAATTATAAATTGAAGAATGTAACCTAATATTATGTCGAGGTCGACTGTAGTTTAGCAAAAAGGACTCTTTGACATTTATTGAAATAGAAGTGAAATATGTATCACGTCTGGATGTTCTGTGTACAGACAAATTCCCCTATTGTTGTTCAATACAGCGGTCGGCTATTGAACACGAAAATATTTCACAGATGTCTGAATTTGGCTAAAGATGTTTTCAGGATATACCCAAACGTTATATTATACAAGTATCGAACAATAAAATTTGTACCATAGGTGTACCGAATAATATCACCCGCTCCATAGCAGATCTTTCCGCTGTCGGTACTAAAAAAAAACTAATTTTGCCAGCGTCGAATTCAAAAAAATACATTTTTTTTCTAAATTTTTTTGAGTTCTGTCATGTCTTTTTTTTTTTTTTTTTTCTTTATTGCTGTCGTGTCGGACAATATTGTGAATCGAGTCCTTTCTAATAAACTACGCCCCAAATATTTGTTTGTCATTGCACGATCACAGTGAATGTTGCTTTAAACAAATAGGTAAACATGAAATTCCGCCCTCATTGCTCCGCGTGTGCGGCGACGAAACTAGAATGATGGGAGTCAGTGTGTGTAGCAAATGCGCCGGGCAGTGTGGGCGAGTCCGGATGACATGTGCGAGAGCTCACTATATTTTTTTAATAGAACGACTTTGAAAGTAACGTCTAGAACGTTCTAGTCAAAACTCATCGGAATAAGTAAAAAAAAAAGTATTTTTGCATTCGTATTTATAATAAATGGCATCGAGGTTTGTGACACGTATTGAAATTATGGTAAATCCTTCGATTTAAGTTTGCAAATTTTCCAAATACGATTCTAATTTTCTGAATACGAAAGTCTATTTTTGTTTATTCGATACATTTTAAAATGAATCAAATAGAAGAGTCTACGGGTCAGTTCTGAAAAATATTTTTGTTTATTATTATTTCAAATAATATTTAGTACTAACTTTGAGATTTAAATTTTACTTGTAACTTGTTCACTTAACGCATTCGCATATCACATTAGGAGCAGTGGCTGAGTTACTGACTAATTTAAAATAAGCATGGCATTTTATTTATTTAAAAAAAACTTATAACAAAACACTTTCTAAGTTTCTGTGTAAGGAAATCTTTAAAGTTAAAACCGCGTTGATACACGTGATCTATTAGTACCTCAACCATCGCGCTTTAAGTTACGCTGATATTTTGTTTTTAAATGGTCGTATTCATATTGAGAGCTTTATAAGCCCAATTATAAGAAGACCGTAAAAATATAATTTTCAATTTAACAAGACCTTGTGCTTTATGAGAGTGGCGCTAGTTCACAGTAACATGATTAAAAAGCTGTTTTTTGTATGGTGACGTCACGGGGCGTTGACCTCTCGCTTTCGCTAGTATTACATTGCGCGCTGTAACTACACAAGTCCAACATTGTTTTCTTATGTTTACGTGTCGGAAATAATTCCCTCTCACTCGGTCTGTGTGTATTACAGTATAATATTCAATTATATTTCAATTGAGAAGAAAGCGACAATGAAAAGTGTCATTATTTATTGATTACAATGAATATTTTAGTGTCTTGTATATTTGTAATTTCTTTAACCAATAGCAACAATTTGATGTACCTTATTAATACAATTACGATGAATATTATAGGAGACAAATTTGTGTTAAAAATACTAGATTTTTTAATACAAAATTGTTTCCGAAGATTTGGGTTTTTTTTGTTTCGTTAGTGTTATTATTTTAATTCTATTGAATTCGACAGTAACGCGAGGCGACTGTCTTAATGTTTTAATAATTAAAATAGATTGGCTGTAAAGAACTGCGTTTAATCATGTATGTGTTTATTATTATGGTGTAACCATCAAAAAGTTAATACTTATATATCTTTCGTGAGTTAAAAATATCAACAAGGCAAGCTGATCGATGTTTTTTTGCTGCATTATAAACGTAATACAGGTAACTGTCTTTTAACGCGGTATTTTACAACAAAGTTTCACTCTAACGGGGAAAGAAAAATTCCCAAAAACCCTCTTATAACACGGTACAAATTAACAGCCCCCCTCCAAATTGTATATGACGTTAATGTTTTTTTTTTTTTTAAATAAACGTAAATTCTTTACAGCTCATGTATGAAACACACAATTTAAATTAAATAATGTAAATAATGGTTTTCGATATAAAAATTATCATAAATAAATGACTGAGGACAAACAATGTTGATTATAAGGCAAATGTGTAACAAATTTTAATTAATACTAGTAGTTAGTGAATTTGTATTGGTTTTGTCATTGTTCTGGGAGTTTTGAAAAGGAAAATGTTGCAAAGTTTAGGCAGGTACCTAAAGGCAGGTACTGGGCAGCGGCTTAGCCGCGCTCCAGACATTACTGACGCGTGATTGTCTCACAGTGGCAATAAAAAAATACATTAAAATACAAAAGGTTTTTTGTTTACAAAGAATTCGAAATTTTGTTCAGTTCGTTATTGAAATTTTTAGATAAAACTATATTTGCTGTAAAAAAATTCTCAGAAAGCTTTTAAATATCCAAGTACCATTTTCAATACAAAGTGCAAAGCCAGGTAGATTCCTGTGCGTGTACCGTGTTTCCGAGTGCACGCCGCACACTGACGCGCATACTTTCCCACGCTCTTTTTATAAACGGCAGTGAAAGTAATATATACTCTGGGAACCCGAGCATGGCGCTAATCAATATCGCAAGATAATAGCCATCTCAAAGATATAAGACTTAAAAGTAAAATCAACAAATTTTTGTCTAGGGAGGTTTAATAACGTAACATCAAATAGTAACATGTTTTATTGAATAAAAATATTGAACAGATTTTCCCGAAACTAGAGGAGAAACTACTTATGTGGAGAATTTATTTAGAAGCGCTCACTAGGAATCTACATACAAAATTATTTGCCCAGAAATTTCTTGGTCTATATACGATATACATTATCATTGAAAGCTTCTAGAACAATCGACTTGATTTATAATAATTTTAGAATATAACCGTTAATATTATTTTTGACAATGGTTAAACGTTGACTGTATCTTTATGTAATCTTGTTTCATTGAATAAAACGAACCTTAAAAATGATTTGTTTTCTTTTATTTCAAAACAAAGAGGAACTAATGTTGTTGTAATTATATTTTGTATTAATGTTTGGGCAATACCTAATTGTGTTACCCACGTAAGTAGACTAGGGATCGATAGTTCTCCAGATCTTCAAGCAACAAAAGTGTTTGAACTCTTATAAAACGTAGGTTTGTTTATTGCTTACACATTACCTTCGAAAAAAATGATTTCGATTTTTAATATATACCTACATCATTTAGCATATAAAGATAATCAGACTTACACAATTTTTCGTTATTATCGTAACCTTTTTTTATGATTGAAGGATTTCTGGTGGCCCGAAGGCCTTTCCGGTTTCACCAGGACAGGTGGGCGAGCAAAGGCTCAGCCAGGAGAGGTGGGATTTGCTAACAACTGTCCGAGCGACTCCGAAGGAGACCTAACAAGGGCAGCTGCTTCGCGAATGAATCTACTACCTACCGGATCAGAACCGCGATTCGCTGAGAAGATCCGGCGAGAAACTCAGCGGGCTGATGTATGGGTTAGGTGGCACGAGTACGGTTACCGGGGTCCCTTAGCCTGCTTCTAGTGTTACAGCTGAAGGCATCTCGTTGTAACATGTCGCATGTTTATGGTAGTAAGTATTCACTACCACTGCTGTGTCCATAGGAAAATATTAAGATGTTTTGGCAGCCACTGAGAGGATTTGCAGCGATAATACAATTAGCTTAATTGCTTTATGCTAGTATCTGTCGACAGTATACCATGAATACACGGAGAAAGAAAGGCAAAATAACTGAAACATTTATTCTCGTTTTCTTCAATACTCATTAAATTACCGCATCCTCCACGATTTGACACAATACTAAATTCCACAACAGGAATTATCTATTACATCCAACAAAATGAATTCTACTTACAATAATAATAACTATAACTATCTCCTAGAAAAACTAGAATACGATAATAATATACAAGTGGATATTCATTTGATACATAATTATTAAAAATGAAATTATTTCTCTTATTACTATTTAATATGACAGACCATTTTACATAGAAATACTAAAATAATAATAATTAAATTCGAAATTACTTATTATTTTAATATTTAATAAAAGAAATCCTAGTAATTAAAAATGCAGATTTTAGCGGCTCGTTCACATATGGGAGCTTCGGTCAGTACGCACACACGCACACGCGCCGCGTGAAGAATGTGTACAAAAATTAAGCTACCGTCTCCGTATCTTCCTACCTTCATAAGATAAGGTATTAAGTATCGGTAGGCAGCGGCTTGGCTCTGCCCTTGGCATTGCTGAAGTCCATGGGCGACGGTAACTACTCACCATCAGGTGGGCCGTATGCTCGTCTGCCTACAAGGGCAATAAAAAAAAATGACTTAATAGTTAAACTGATAATATCAGAGAACACACTACAAAGCCAGTAAGAGATAACTTTGAAGTCTGTTGCATTGGGTACAACAGCTGTGCTTAATGAATATTACACAATCAAACAATAAGACGGCGGAAATATAAGATCGTTTTTACATATTGTAAAAATCTCTTTTACAGAATAGTTTTAGTTATTACTCCAAGAACTAATTAGAAAAGAGAAACTTAATCTAAAATAATAGTGTCGTAGACAACGGGATCTTAGGACCTTCTTCTGCCTCTAACGTCGCGATGTTAAAAATAACATAATTATGTTGTATGTATTCAAAATTCAAACCCTTCACTTCGTACTGACAAATAAAATACAGGTTTTCAAAACTTCTTAAATACGTTAATCTTGAGAAAGTTCTAGATTAAAATTTCTTTCTATTAATACACTTTTAATAGGTATTCGGTTTTTTAGCAAACATAATGTTTATTTGAATGTTACCTTAATCAACCCGAAGAAGGGTTTAATTTAAAGAATATAAAATTTTGATATTTCCAACTTAAGTTAACATTAAGCACATATCTCTTAAATTTTAAACTAGTATAAAATATATACAATCCAATTTTTTTTTATATTTTTATAAATTATAATTTTTATATACATTTCATTTTTATAATTTGAGACTCTTTATAACTAAAGTAGGCAATGGTGATTCACGCTTTTGTAAAATACAATAATTAAGACTAATAACTAACAACTGCTCACACCATAATGTGAAATAGTTTTCAACAAAGTGGTGCTGATAAGTCTTCATGTCTCTGTGGTTTTTTTCTCCGCTAATACATAAATAACTTGAGCACGACTTCCCAATACAATACCAGGTTAAGTGTTGTTGCTTCGTGCCAGTTCGTGCATTTTAAATACACCATTTCTGCTAGTTTCGACTAGAATTTTAGGTTGCAAAAGTGAAATGGCCGCTATATCTTCAAAACTTTTACTTCATATCTCAATGTATGAGGTGGCATTTTGTATTGGGTTCCGTTTACCATATAATACTAGGTGGGCCGTGAAATCAATGTGAAATTAAGTTTCTCATCATTAAAAATATAGGTACTCTTTTTACTATACTCCAAACTCAATTTACAAGGCGGTATAAAATATTTTAAACATACAAAATGTAAGTACTTACCTACCTTAAAACTTGTATTTCTCGCTCGGTTTTTATACCTTCATGAATTTTACAGCGAGATTTGGCGGGTAATAAGAAAGTTACTTTAGTTTGACAGTTGACAGTCAATTAAATTTGACAGTTTACAATTAATTGATAATTTAAATAAGTTGCAGTAGAGATAGTTGCCTTACCATTGAATATCAATATAAAATGACTAACATCAAAAAACTTCCACAAACATTTCCCTCATACTGAATGCGTTCTGGCAACATGTATCTTTTCAATCTTCATACAACACAGTCAACATTAATCAATCTATTATTTATGGATATTCATATTACTATTAAGTACTTACTTTTAGTATTAATATACACATAATATTCATAATAAAACGCAAGATTTCAATTGTAATTGTACATTAATTATGTATTCCTATTACAAACAAAAAGCAATACATCAGATTAAGGAACCTTCCATTTTTATAAGTCGGTCAAATAATGCCCATCCCATTCATACTTAAACAATAGAGTTTTGGTGAATGAGATAATTAATATTAAACGACATTAGAAATGGCACACAATCTTTAAAGCAATTAATTATTGATGTAATGAAAGAGTGATTACATATACTATGTAGAACGGTGCATTTACAGAGAGTAAAGAGATTCAAAAACATTAGATTTAAAAAAAATCAATACGTAAAATAATAATTGGCCAAGTGGCCCCTGATAGAATCCATTAATAACATAAAAATAGTTTCAAAATGGATTTGCCAAGCCAGGTCACATTTTCCGCATATTGTTACATGCCCAACCCGTCAGTTACTACTTGAAAGAAGTCTAACAATACTGACACAACTGCGTAGATACAGGGTGTGACTTTTAACGGAAAATAGTATCATTTTCTCGTAGCACGGCCATCATCTAATTCTTAATTGTACTACATTGCTTGCTAAAAGCGCCACCTGTTTTATCTTTTTCGGGAAACGTTAAACATACTGACCTACAAAATCCAAATTTTATTATTTACATTTTACCGGACTAGGCTTGCGGCAACATGCTGTATAAAATGTTGAATACAGTCATCGAAGTTCCGATCGTATCGACACAACGGCTATACTAAATATACGCACCGAACGACTGACCTACGCCTGTCAGTGGAGCGCTGACACTAACAACGACTTAATGAAGAAATTACTTAATTTTGCACTATTTTTTTATTATTTGAAAAATGTCTATGCCTTCATCCTCACATTGAAATGTAAAGTAAGCTTATACTTAACCTTTTGTTATTAACTATGTTAATAAATTGCGATAAAAGGCCGTGGAGTATTTTATTCGGTTTTCGTTTTAACTACGTCCAGACCAGACTAAATAATACTAGCATTATTAGCCATTTAGTTCTCGGTTCCCTTGGCGTTACTGTGTTTACTGAAGACATCACAGCGTTGTCCGTCTTGACCTGAGATCGAAATCTCAAATACTTCACAATACTGCTTGTTCTAACCTTCAAGTGGAAATTCATGCGTTTCGCGGCAGTAAGAATATAAAAACTAGAAATAATATTTTCACGGTTCACTAATCATCGTCTAATACAATTATAGGAACTTGGTCCTCGATCTCTATTAGTTCATCATCAATAAGATTTACTACATTGTCGTCAAGCTGGTCGCCCCCCTCTTTGCTTTTTACCTCCTCTCCTGGACTGTCCACACTTTCACTCTTCACTTCCTCCGTCTGACTGTCCTCGTCACACTTCGCTTCGTCCGGCCGGAAGAGAGAGAGCACGTCGGAAATGACTGGCGACTGATTTGCAGTTTGATCCCCCGTCTCATTCTCCTCCTCGCTGTCCGTATACCCGTAGTACTTCTCATCGTCCCTCTCTTCCTTGGGCACGTACGTTCTGATCAAGAAATCCAAATTAGCGTCACTCGTGAACACTTTGCTGGGATCGGAATCTTCTTTGTCGCATTCGTGGACCGAGAACACTTTGAATGACGTAAAGTACTTCTTGCAGAGCTGACACCGGTTGAGGAGATGAGCGCGGTAGTGATTGTGGAGGTTCGGGAAGTGGTCTCCGCACACCACGCACTCCTCCGGTTGTACCGTGGCTCTGTAGTGAACCTTCTTCGTGGACTTATGTACGTTCCTCATGTGTTTAATGAAGGGCCCGTATTTGACGAACTTCTCGCCGCACTTGCGACACTTGATCGGTTTCGCGTTGTACTTCCGGCTGCGGTGCGAGAACGCGTGCACTCTGAACGAGTCCATCGTTTTGAATTTGAACGTGCAGAAGCGACAGGATATCGCGCCGGACGTCTTGTGGATGCCGTCGTGTAATCTCTTCGTATTCTTCCTAGTGATGGGCTTGAAGCAGAAGCGGCACTCTTCGTACACGGGTGCGCCGGCGTTGTTGACGTCTGCCGCGGCTTCGTCGTCGCTCTCGATGGCGCACAAGTGACCGTCACAGTCGGCCTCCGAGAAGAAATACTTACCGCACTTCTTGCATCTGTTCTCTTCGTGGTACGCCAAATGTTTGTGCAAATTGAAAAATATTTTATTGCAGATGTGGCATTTCTCCTCGACCGAGTCCTTCGGCATCACGATCCACTCCTTGTGGTCTCCGTGCGCCGACCGCATGTGCTGGATCATGTCCCGGAACGCTACAAAAGTCTCGTCGCAGTGCTCGCATTTGGTCGGATTCTCTTCATTCTTTTGAGACAAATGGTACGTCTTGTGCTTCCTGTACAAGGTGGGCGTGCCAAACTTCTTCTTGCAATAAATGCAACCGTAATATCCGATGGTTCGATGATATTTCTTGTGCGAGTTGAGGATATCTTCGCTTTCGAAGACCTTGAAACAGAAATCGCAGACGGTTTTCTTGTTGCCGACGCGAGCCTCCCTCGAGACCCGGATGGCGTGCTGCGTGCGGCGGTGGCAGTCCAGCTTCACTTGCAGATGGAAAGCTTTATAGCAGATATCGCACTTCAACTTCTTGGGGTACACCTCTGTGTCGCCGATCAGTTTCTTTTTGGCGCAGCTGAAAGCCAGGTGACCCTCGAGGAACCTCGGCGTCGTGAAGTAGTCGAAGCAGTAGTTGCATCGGAGCGAGTTGTGGTAGTCGATGTGGCGCTCGAAGTTGCCCTTGGAGGCGAGGATCTTGAAGCAGATGGAGCACTGGAGGTGGTGCAGCGGCCCGTCCAGCGCGGGCTCCGTCCGCTCCGCGATCCAGGTCTCGTGGACGCCGTGCGAGTCCCGCAGGTGGTGGTGCAGGTCGTACCCGCGCACGAACGTCTCCTCGCACCGCGAACACTTCAAAGGCGCGTCGATGAACTTGCTCGTCAGGTGAGACTTTATGTGGATCCTGTGATTTTTTAATGATATAGTTTTCTTCCCGCAGAACTTGCACTTAAAGAACTCCGGTTTCCGGAGGTGCGCCTCCTCGTGGTGCTGCAGGCGCTTCTCGTCGCGGAACTGTTTGGCGCAGAGCTTGCACGAGTACTGTCGCTGCGGCGGCGGCTCGGCCTCCGATTTGATCATCTTACTCTGCGGGTGCGAGCTCTTCAAGTGTCGGAACAGTTTCAGGACGTCGAAGTACCGAGGGCAGTACGGACATTTGACTTTGCCCTTCCTCATATTTTCGATCCGTTTCTTGTGCGAGGAGTGGCTGAAGTTGTGCGACATCTGGTGGCGGCGGTGGTAGTCCTCGTCTGTGAACCCTTTGCCGCAGACCTTACATTTGTAGGGGCCGTTGTCGTCCTCGTAGTGGGTGCGCTCGTGGATGGCGAGGTACCGTTTGTTGGTGAACTGCACCTTGCAGACGGGACACTCGTACCTGGCGCCGTACAGCAGGGTCTTGGAGTTGTGCCACACGGTGTGGTGCTTGAGGGACGACTCCGAGTTGCAGACCTTGCCGCAGATCTGGCAGGTCAGGGAACCATCCTCACCGCTCTCTGCTTTATTAGGTAGACCGGTCCTGCTGCTGTGCAAGCCCACTATGGTATTCTGACCGCTCTCTCCCTTCCTCTGGTGCACGGACATGTGGTAAAGGTACAGCTTTCGGTTCTGGAAGACCTTTTTGCATATCGCGCACTGGTAGTCCTTGTTCTGGAAGCGCGTCTGCTTGTGGAAGATCATGTGCATCTGTGCGGCGCGGAGATGCTTACTCTTGCGGTTGCAGATGGAGCAGACCAGCAGTTTGGGGTCTATGTTGGGGTCGCGGTAGTGTTCGCGCATGTGCGCTTTGTAGTGACACTGGAATCTGAACACCTGGAAATAATTACGAATAAGTTACTCCACTGACCAAATTTTTTTATTTTTATTGTTTAGATGGGTGGACGTGCTTACAGCACACCTGGTGTTAAGTGGTTACTGGAGCCCATAGACATCTACAACGTAAATGCACCACCCACCTTGAGATATAAGTTTTAAGGTCTCAAGTATCGTTACAACGACTGCCCCGCCCTTCAAACCGAAACGCATTACTGGTTTACGGCAGAAACAGGTAGGGTGGTGGTACGGACCCGTGCGGACTCACAAGAGATCCTACCACCAGTAATTACGCAAATTATAATTTTTATATGATGTGGAAGGCATTGGAGAAGGCCTATGTTCAGCAGTGGGCAGATAAAGGCTGATGATGATGATGATGATTCTTGATATCTATAAATAGGATTGAAAGATTGAAAGATATGATACAGTCCTTACCTGTTGGCAGACAAAGCACTCGACCTGCTTCTCGATGTTGTTGCCGACTCTTAAATGCCAATTTACATGTCGTTTGAGTGAAATCAACGTGGGCATGTTCTTCCCGCAAATGTGGCAGGAGAAGGATGAGGCGTCGCCGTCGGGCGGGCCCGGTGTGGCGTCGCTGTACTGGTCAATGAGCGGAACCTCTTTGAAGCCGTTGTGAGTCTGGATCCGATCCAGGGGTTCCGTTTTCGTCACAACGACCTCACAAAAATCCGCTAGATCCGGACCATCGAACTTCATAGAATTGGACATCTTCGCTGGAGGAGTTTGCTTCAACCTGAAAACATTCATTAAAACAACTCAATTAAATTATTGTTTTTACAATTTTCAAAATATCTACTACATTGTTATTATTTGTCTGACATTTGACAATGAAGTTTTTTTATTGCGTAGATATGGATGGACTAGCTCACGGCCTGATGTTAAAGGCAGTAATGCGTTTCGGTCTGAAGGGTGGGGCAGCCGTTGTAACTATACTGAGACCTTAGAACTTATATCTCAAGGTAGGTGGCGGAATTTACGTTGTGGATGTCTATGGACTCAGGTAACCAGTGTGTTGTAAGCTCGTACAACCATCTAGCCAATAAAAAAATTAAAAAGTTGTTGTCGAAGCCCATAGAAATCTACAACGGCTGCCCCACCCTTCAAATCAGTTAATCAATATCATTATTAACTGCAGCACACAGACCTCCCCTACTGCGTATGCCGGTCTTCCCGACCGCCGTATCGACTGACCGTGTCCGGCTTTAGCAAATGGAAAATGTTCACTTATAATAATAATAATAGCTGAGAACAAATCACGTACGGTCGTCCGTCCCCAATTTAGGATTTCCTTTGTAAGCAGACGAGCATACGGCCCAACGGTGGTGGTGAGTGGTTACCGTCGTCCATGGACTTCAGCAATGCCAGTAGGCAGGTAATAAATCACACAACGTTGTCCCGATGTGGGAATCGAACCCACGACCCTCGACACAACAGTCAGAGCCGCTAGCTACAGCACCACCGGGTCAGTCAATAACACAATAACAAGTTGAAACAAAACGACATACCTGTGCACGAATTTGATGTGATCAGCGAGACCTTTACAGCTCTTAAACTTCTCTTCGCACTCGTTGCAACTGTAAATATTTCTAGGGTTCATGTTCTCCGACAGATGCTTCTGATTGTGTTCCTTCACGTCGCTAACTTTCATTTCAACGTCACATATCCGACAAGTGACCGTGCAGCTTTTTAGAGTGATCTTCGATCTCTTAACTCCCGCACACATTGTGTGTTTAGTTTTCTTGTGGTGTATATATTGTTTTCGGTACGAGAACTGTTTGTCGCACACGTCGCAGGTGAAGTCGTACGTCTCGTCTTGGCTGGAGTCTGTGTCCGACGCGCGGTTGGTTTCGCTCAGTAGACTCGAATCGTTATGACTGTCGTTCACATTGTCCTCTAGCTTGACCGTCAGGGTGCCGTCTTCGTGCTTGCGCTCGTGATTACTCAACGACTTTCTATACAGGAAGGTTCTCTCACAATAGCTGCATTTCAAGGGCTCGCCCGGAGTCGAAGGCGATGCTCGCTTATCCGCTGTTGATTCTTTCGGACTGTGCGTGATACAAAAAAATTACGTATTTTAATTTTAGCGTTTTCTAACAAATAAACAATTTCGTCTACTATAGCGGACCAAGTACATACCTCGAGTTTACCGCATCGACGGCATCATTGTTGGTCACGTGGCTCGCCAAGTGCGCTATCAGCATGGCCTCCGTGGCGAGCTTCTTGTTGCAGATGCGACACTGGCGCGCCGACGTCGCGGCGTCGCTCTGAACGTACTTGAAGTGCACCACCCTGAGATGCAGAAAATAACCCGTCCTGTTCGGGGTGTTTTTGTCGCAAAGAGGACAATCGAAACTCTGCAAGGGAATCTTCTTTTCGCAAGAATTAAAGTGCGAGTTGTGCAACGGGTAATCGTCGAAGAGCTCCCGACAGAACAGACACGGAACGGGCACTCTGTCAGGCTTCTCTGGCCTTTCCAGAACATTCTTGGGCGAAGCCGCGTGCGCGAGCTTCATGTGGTTCTCCAGACTCTCGATAGTGTAAAATTTTGCCGAGCAGAATTCGCAGTTCATGTTTATGTATTGCCCTCCGTCTATCGGCTTGAGCGAGACGAGTAATTCTTTGTGTCCAGAAGTTTCGCATTTATGTCGATTTAACATGATTTTCAGTTTGAAAGACTTTCCACACTTTTGGCACGTGAGCGGTTCTTCTTCTTTCACGTCACTCCTTAGCTTATTCGGGGTACCGAGAGGAACGTATTCGCCGACGCTATCGTTTTTGTGTATCCGCGAGTGATTGCTGAGGCTGAGGCCCGATTTGAAGTCTTTATTGCAAACGGAGCAGCTATAGCTTTTGTTTTTGACGGGACACTCCTCGGTATCGGTGCCGCCGCTTTCGGCGAATGAAATCGGAGACGCGACATCGTCACAGTCCGAGTCCACTTGAAAGTATTTAGGTTGGACTTTGGCTCTTTTGCTTGTCCTGCGTAGTTCTTCGATGCGTTTAGAGTTCCCGGTTTGGGACTTCGGGACGCTGCTAGTCGATGTGTTGTCGCTGTCGATGCTGCGCTTGCGAGAACGCTGGACGTTTGTTAGTTTGCCATCGGACGCGGAGTTCTTTACGTTCGAACTGTCAGTTTGGGTGGAGATGGCAGAGTCGTTGCTTTGACGACTTGTCGGCGCCGGACTTACACTGAATCCTGAAAACGTTACAAATCTACCACACCAAGCATTCAATTCATTGATATCGAGGTGTGTAAAGCTATTTGGGGTTTAAGTGACGTTTTTGCAACTGTACAGGTGAGCCATTTAAAGTTTAAAAATGTCGAAAAAAAAACATCATTAAAAACAAACTTCTTCAGCTATTTGAATGGAGTAAGCTTATAAGAAGTTCAATTGAATATGCAATTTCGAAAAGGGCACATGTCGCATATTTTGTCAAATACGTTTTTTCATATACATGTAGTTTTGAGGCTTACCTACTAAACCCATTTTATAATAATTCCATTAATTTTCAATTGCTAATTAACACTAAAATATATCTCAAAGTTAATATTTTAAATTTTACACTGCTTTAGAAAATAATCAGTTTTTTTTTGCATTTCCTGAACATTTTACATTTTCAGAGATGTGCCCTTTTCGAAATTGCATATTCAATTAAAAACATCGAACTGTTGATGCTAATACCAAATAAAACGCACCTTTAATTACAAAGATAAGTGTCGCGTATTAAGCGAAATGTCGCTTAAACAAAAAAACCTTTCACCCCTCGATATCTTGCAAGGATAAAAGCTAATATTTAAGAGATTAAAAGCTAATAATAACTAAGTAACAAAATAAATAAGGCATTCGTGTATATAATTGCATTTAACTCATATTTTATAATGTAATATATAAAGGCTATGAATATTTCAAATGTCGTACCTGGTGGCGGTACATAGTTCCGTCTCAACTCTTGATCAGCTCTCTCGCATTGCTGTTTGAATATGTACGCGCTACTAAGTTTCTGAATGCATTCCGAGCATATCTTGTCTGGTAAGCCATCTCCTTCGTAGACCTTAAACAATATCACTTTACAGACATGACAAGAAGAATGAACCAAACAATTTTTATTGTGTACTAGCGACCCGCCCTCGTTTCGCTTCGGAAACATTAAATTTTATTATTGAAATAGCTGAGTCCCGCGATGCTACCCGCGGTTATTGTCGTACCGCGGGTGAAGCCGCGGGGCGAAGCTAGTCTAAAAAAAGTAGCCTAAGTTAATCCTTATATCATCAGCTACCTATCAGTGAAAGTCCCGTCAAAATCGGTCCAGCCAGAGATTAGCCGGAACAAACAGACAGAAAGACAGACAAAAATTGTAAAAAAAATTATTTTGGTGTATGTACCGTATATACCTAGTCAGGTCATAAGTATTGTCACACAGTAAAAACTTTTCTTTTAGAATGCTGGCCACAAAAAAGTTTATTGAATTCGAATTTCGAATTGTTCATGAAAATAAAAATGTATACTTTTAGAATTTTACTCATTTTTAAATATGGAGTGGACGCTTAAAGAAGACCGTGTTGCAGTTATTGCGTTGCATCGTTGCGGTTACGCGCCAATTCAAATTTTTAACATACTGAAAAATTTGAATATAACCAAAAGATTCGTTTATCGTACCATCAAACGATACAATGAAGACTCTAGTGTAGATGACAGGTGAAGAAGTGGTCGCCCTCGGTCTGTTAGGACTCCAGCAGTAATAAAAGCTGTGAAGGCGCGAATTCAAAGAAATCCCGAACGTAAGCAGAAACTGTTGGCCTTTCAGATGGGGTTAAGCAGAACCACGGTGAAAAGGGTGTTAAATGAAGACTTAGGGCTTCGGGCATATCGAAGAAAAACAGGACATCGTTTGAATGCTCGTCTAATGGACCTGAGACTGAAGAGATGCCGCGCTTTGTTGAAGCGGTACGCAGGAAAAAAATATCGGGAATTCTTTTTTCGGATGACAAAATTTTTACCGTAGAAGAGAGCTACAACAAACAAAATGATAAGGTGTACGCACACAGTAGTGAAGAAGCGAGCAACCGTATTCCGCGTGTCCAACGAGGTCATTTTCCATCCTCGCTCATGGTATGGTTGGGAGTTTCTTATTGGGGCTTAACACAGGTACATTTTTGTGAGAAAGGTGTAAAAACGAATGCAGTTGTGTATCAAAATACAGTCCTGACGAACCTTGTGGAACCTGTTTCTCATACCATGTTCAATAACAGGCACTGGGTATTCCAATAAGATTCGGCGCCAGCTCATAGAGCGAAGAGCACACAAGACTGGCTGGCGGCGCGTGAAATCGACTTCATCCGGCACGAAGACTGGCCCTCCTCCAGTCCAGATTTGAATCCGTTAGACTACAAGATATGGCAACACTTGGAGGAAAAGGCGTGCTCAAAGCCTCATCCCGATTTGAAGTCACTCAAGACATCCTTGATTAAGGCAGCCGCCGATATTGACATGGACCTCGTTCGTGCTGCGATAGACGACTGGCCGCGCAGATTGAAGGCCTGTATTCAAAATCACGGAGGTCATTTTGAATAAACTTTAGTGTCATAAGAATCTATGTTTTGTTAAGTTCATTTTGGTATATGAATGGTTACATAATGAATAAACTTGTTTCAATTATTTTACATTAAACATGTGACAGAATTTATGACCTGACTAGGTATATTCATATGCATGTAGTAAAAAGAGGCAATTTCAATATTACAAACAGACACTCCCAATTTTATTTATATGTATAGATTTACTTCCACCCACAGACACAGCCCACTGAGTTTCTCGCCGGATCTTCTCAGTGGATCGCGTTTCCGATCCGGTGATAGATTCTGCGAAGCACTGCTCTTGCTAGGGCCAGTGTTAACACCACTCCGGTTTGAGCCCCGTGAGCTAACCTACACGTTAGGGTGAAGCTGAAATAGCACCTCAAGGCTATCAGCATAGGTAGGAAAAAAAAGTGTATTTACATCATAATTGTGTATTTGTCGGACTGTCTGGCGGTAGCTATCATACAACACAAGATAACTGACCTAGGCCCGAATCCCGCTTACGATAATTTCAAGATAAGCATGCATTTATACAAATTGCGAACAACAACATTTAGACCGTCGCGTCGGTCTATCGAGAAATATCAGCCGCTCGGTGGAAGATCTTGCCTTTGTCGTTTACTTCCAAACACTGTCTTGTTGGACGGGTTAGCGATCCTGACTACTGGACCACAAGGTTCAGGGTCTATTCCCAATCGTGGTCAATATCTTTGTGCAAGGCATTTGATATCCGGGATCGTATTGAACTCATTCTCGTCTGATGTGTGCTTACGGCACCCACTTCTAGAATGTGGTCGTTGAACATGAAATGTTCAAACAATTATGGTTTCTCATAAAAGAGAACAGAATATTGGATTTCATTTCTTTAATACTCGGCAGCGGGCAATCGATTTAAGCAAGCAAGCGACAGGTGCGATTTTCTTGCGACTTAAATTGCTTCAACGACACTTTCAATAAAACCTGAATTTACAAAAGGCATGCATAATCAAGAGTATATCTTTTGATTTCTTTCTCATATTTTGCGTTCATCAATATTGACTGCTACATCTCTCTAGTACTTCAGGTTCTTTTCATTCTGGTTTTTTTTTAAAACCTTAACTAGAATAAGTTTCTTGACTATCGGATTTTTTTATTAATGGCTCTGATTAATGATTTATTTGGTTAATTGCCCGAGATTAAAGTTTGAGATTAAGATACCTATTTTAAAGATTATAGTTTGAAGAGCACGTCACTAGAAGACTGTCCACGAATTTTCAAGATATTACGATTTGTTTTCACAAATTTAAGAAGATTTTACAGTCAACAAGATAAATGGCAAAACAAAATCATCTTAAGCTATCGCAAATGTCAGAAGGCCATCCAGAAGTGCTATGTTTCAGATAAGCGACATGGCAATGACCATGATATGATAACGATCGTAATTATAGACCTAGGTTCATAAAATTGTGGTTTACATTTTTGGGTGCAATTCGCAGAATGATCACGAATTTTTCATTGTTCGTGAATTGCGACACTTGATCGTTTTATCTTATTGAGATTTTTTCCCTGCCTAAGCTGATAGCCTTGAGAGGCTATTTCAGCGTTACCTTAACTAGTAGGTGAGCTCACGGGGCTCAAACCTGACGATGTTACTAACACGAACTCTAGCAAGAACCGTGCTTCGCACAATCTACCACCGAATCAGAAACGCGACCCACTGAGAATATCCGGCGAGAAACTCACTGGGCTGTGTCTGTGGGTTAATTTACTCGTCGAGCCCTTCGTCGCAAGCGACGGGTTCGACGAGAACGATGACCGGTGCTTGAGGTACCTAAAAGCACCGTTAGTGGATCGGGAGGATCCGAAATGACGTGTTTTGGGCAACGTCGACTGCTTTCCATTCTGTCCCCAGGATCGGGAATGTAGTTTCTGGCGGCCACGATGAGAGGGTTCTCGTGTCGTGCCGCTTTATAGAAGTGATTATTGAGGGCACACTGGCCGCTCGTTTACTCATTGTTAGTAGAACTAAAATCCGTCATAACAATTCCATCGTTAGTAGATTCCTGATCATCTCTAGTTTCGTTTTAACCATCGTAACGCCCGCCACCGGAGTACAGTTCATCCATACTACCTGGAACCAGTGCGTTCATCCACAGTGCGTTTCCAGATATCTTTTTACGCCACGTACCACCCGGCTTTGGAATGAGCTTCCCCCTCACGGTGTTCCCCGAGCGCTATGACATGTTCTTCTTCAAACAAGGCTTGTGAAGAGTACTTAACGGAAGGCAGCGGCTTGGCTCTGCCCCGGAATTGCTGAAGTCCACGGGCGACGGTAACCACTCACCATCAGGTGGGCCGTATGCTCATCTGCCTACAGGGGCAATAAATAAATAAAGTATCCTCCAAAATCCTAGTAACATCCAAACTCTGCATTGATGATACGGTACAAAATATAACTATATTTAGGTTTTTCCCTGCCTATTCACTGGTAGCCTAAGAAGTTATTCCAACTACGTCCGGACGGGTTGGCCTTAGGCGATAACAAAAGTAATGCATCTAGGAAACCTCGTTATCGTCTAAGCCTCCTTTTGAAATGACAGTCGATCATGCTAGAAAGATCTTTCTAGAAAATCGACCATTCTGGAAAGATATCTTATAGGACTTAATTAGAATAAACGCATATTTATATTACTATTTTAAGTTTAATCTACACGTAAGCAGATTAGATCATACAATAAATCGAAGAACTAAAAGCTGAAACTCGACGCAGGTTCATTTATAAGCATAAAGAGTCGGCACCGACCGACACACGGTCGACTTTGTAATTTGAATGCATCAAGTTATAACTATACTAGCTGTACCCGACCGCTTCGCTGGGCATTTAAAATTAACATTATTATTTGTCACCCCCACAAAGATTCTCATCATTAACGCCCCCGCAACTGGTGTAGGGAGTCCAACACTCATATAAATATTAGCCTATCCATTACAGTACATGTATTTTCTACATGGATACCAAGTTTCAAGTCAATCGGATGCATGGTTCAGTAGTTATAACGGAATATCCATAAAAACCACTGTAGATTTATATATTAGTATAGATAAGTCGTCACAACTATTATTATTGTAATACAGAGTTACAAAATTTTGATGCCTTTGAAGACTTTAACAATTTCTTTTATTGACTTTAAAAACAGATGAGCATACAGTTCAAGTGATGGTGAGTTGTTACCGTCGCTCACTGACGTCAGCATTGCCCCTGGCACAGCTAATTCGCAGCTTACCAAACAATAGGACAATGTTATTAGCATGAATCTGTCGTCGTCATGGCCTAAAAGATAAGACGTTCGCTGCGTTGGTACCTAGCGATGCAACGGTGTTCGAATCCCGCAGGCGAATACCAATATTTCTAATGAAATACGCACTCAACAAATGTTCAAGATTGACTTCCACGATGAAGGAATGATATCGTGTAATAAAAATCAAAACAGAAAAATTATAATTGGCGTAATTACTTGTAGTAGGACGTCTTGTCTGGACAGGTAGGTACCACCACCCTGCCTATTTCTGCCGTGAAACAGTAATGCCTTTTGGTTTGAAGGCTGGGGCAGTCGTTGTACTATAAAAGCTGAGACCTTAGAACTCAAAACTCATCGTAACAAGTTGAAATTATTACCGTATACTATGGTTGTACACTAAATGCCACATGTTGTATGTATTTACACTAAATGCCATTTAACCATGATTTCCCGCAATTTTCCCTTTTAATGTCTTCCCCCTTTTCTCCCCCTATGGACCCCAATTTCCCCTCATTGTGGAAACACTGGTACGTGTGTGTTTTTGGTTATAGACTAAATAGTTATAGTGGTGGCAATGCCGCGACATGTTTGTTCGTCACATTAAATCTAGTTATCATGTAGTGATTCCGTTTTCTTTGCAGTAGAATGTGACACCATAAATATAAATTACTAGCGACCCGCCCTCGCTTCGCTTCGGAAACATTAAAATAAACATGAAACAAAAAAAAAAAAACAAAAAAAAATTAAAAAAAGTAGCCTATGTTCATCAGGGACAATGTCGGCTTCTAATGGAAAAAGAATTTTTCAAATCGGTCCAGTAGTTTCGGAGCCTATTCGAAACAAACAAACAAACAAATCTTTCCTCTTTATAATATTAGTATAGAAGTATAGATATAGATATAGATAAATAAAAGTCAGTTCAGTCCTTTTGGTGTCCCGAATGTAACAAGAATTAAGTGGGGTGTCATTTAAGGCGACAGACAGAGTCCTTTGCGGTTCTGTTTGACGCTTAATCCTTTACTCCCTTTACTTTACGATCCTTTAATCTTACTTAAAGATTCAACGCTAGGCTAACCACTTCTCAGAGCGACTGGGGTAGTTTCACATCTCACTTCTATTCAAACTATTTGCTCCCAAGAAATAACGGCATTATTTAAAATAGACGTAAAATATTGGTACAGCTATCGAAGCGGTATTTGGGATTGATGAATATGCCGTCATAGATGCACAGAGTTTGTAAGCTTGTAAAGCTGTAGTTGCTCTCAATGTCTACAATTTAATCAAAGAATGGTCCTCAAACCTTTTTTTTTATTGCTTAGATGGGTGGACGGGCTCACAGCCCACCTGGTGTTAAGTGGTTACTGGAGCCCATAGACATCTACAACGTAAATGCGCCACTCACCATGTTGTGGCTCTCAAAATACAAATAATACTGGGCGAAATTTTCTTTATGGCATACATATTGCATCATCCACAATCATCTGTAATGAGATTATAGATTCCTTTGAGGTGTGGTGGGTTTTTTTCCCTACCTATGCTGGTAGCCTAGGGGGTTTTATACCAGCGTAACCGGGCGAGAATTGTATCAAGGATCTACATAACCTACAGGTATAGCCTTAAGGATTTTTATAAAGTTCAATGTATGCAGAGCCCGGTGAGTGGACTCGGCCAAAATCGTTCACGTTAGTGAATTCGTTCATCAAATCTCGTTTCTAAAAATAGTTCCTATGTTTTTTTTTTATTGTCCTTGTAGGCAGACGAGCATACGGCCCACCTGATGGTGAGTGGTTACCGTCGCCCATGGACTTCAGCAAAGCCAGGGGCAGAGCCAAGCCGCTGCCTACCGCTAAGTTCCTATTGTTCCGTATATTAAGCACAATCGTAACGACTCTATGAAGTTATAAGAGTCAAACTTCTTCGCCATGAGACGAATTACATGGTTTCATTAAAATTACGATTTATTCATACTTCAATCAGACTTAGAACTGACAACAATAACGAAAATTATAAATCTGTTACACTTATAGTTAGAGGCGTAATTATAATCGAATATTTTTAGAATAGTTATTTCTCATTCATTCTGGCTTAAAGATTTCTTGATTAATAATTTATTTTCTTTTTCTTTAGACCTCTATGTAGTAAATCTATAAATACAAATGATAATGTATGTATTTATGTGTGTATGTATGTATGAATGTATATATGTATGTATGAATGTATGTATGTAATTTGTTGTATGTATGTATGTTTCCTATATACTTAAAAATAGCTTGTCCTGATTTCTGTGACACTGTCACAAAATCTTAAGATTGGCACAGCTGATGATCCTGTGAAGTTTGGTAGGTATTATATGAAACTCACTCAGGACAAAATTGCACCAAATTCAAAGGCCAGAAAAACTGTTCAAATGGTCATTTTCATTTCTTTAATATTTTTGTTGTAATTACACTTAGTAGTTATTATTGATATAAATTTAAAGGTCTTACCAGAGTCCTATCTTTAAATTGCAGAGTGCAGGCTGTTACGGACTAACACACTTTTATAAATTAGAATTAATTACGTGGAAGTTTTAGATTTTTTTTATCAAAACCACAGTTTTGTTATTTTGTTTTACTTCATGAACAGATAGATATTTTTCACAAATCAAGACACTTATTGTCACTGTCTATGACTATGTTTACTTTTTTTGTTATGGAGTTTCTATATCTATCAACTCCAACCATTATTGACACTGAAGGAAAGTTTTTGTAATAGTACCATTTAAATGTATTAATAAGTAATGAGGAAATTATATATGCATACATAATATAATATAAAATCACTATTTCACTTACACATAAATCAAGTTCTTAAAAGGGTAAACAACATACAAAAAAAAAGTACATTAATTTAATTCCTGAATCATTTTTTAAAGCTGTGTTTGTGTTGTAGTTAATAAAAATACTTATATAAAATAAATATTAAGCAATCACTTTTATACAGTAAGTATACTATAAATATAATATGTAAAGTAGCTTTATTCTAATTAGAAATTTATATAGTGTGTGTATAGCTCAATAACACAGTCAGATTTGCTACCTCTAGGTTCTTACAAATTCTGTATTCTTCTGTCATCCACCCACTTCATGTGGGTGAAACAGACCAAGGATAAAAAAAATTGAATAGGTTTTATAAGCACTGGACAGCAACCTCCATAGCTATATGGCCAATACCACCAAACAGTCACAAAACTCGTGTAAGCAGTATTTGAAGATGAATAGTACCTCTCCCCAGCCCATTCTGATGGTCTGAACTAAATCGCTCAACACAAAGCTACATAATGCTCTTAATATCACAATGACCCAGGAGGAGCATAAACATCAAAAATAAATATGTCTGAGGGAATCATGACCTCCAAGTAATGAAGAAAACAACCCAAGGAGTTGGGCCTCTACTATATCTTATTCTACTTTGTTCTCCAGGATGGATAGGGGTGGTGTGGTGTCGATAGGTGCTAAAAACCACTCACCAAGTATGTACAACTCATAACTTAGTCCTGCGGTAGATTGGAGTACACGGTCAACTAAGATAGAACAACCATAAATTTACCATACACTAATAGGTTTATTTAAAATTCTAGATCAGTCTCTTTAGGGTCTATTTTATACACATGATCAATTGAGTTCTGTGACGTAAATTAGTAAAGGCCTATGTCCAGGAGAGGACAAATGTAGGGTGAAGATGATAACAATGTCAACCAATCAGACTGGTGCACAATAATAAAGATCGTAAATCTTTTGATAGAAACTTTTCTTTATTCACAATCTAGTATCAAGGTGCAAAATTTATTTAGCTTTAGTATTTTTGGAGATTTGCTTGCAACTTCAGAATAATTACAATGTTTATAATTAAGCGTAATTTATTTTTAACTAAAGGGGGTTTTCAATAATCTCATCAAATATAATGTATTTGTGTAATAGGTATGCATATACTGAGGTTAATTTTCTTATTACTGTCTTTTGAAGTAAAATCTTCGACCATGATTTTATTACTTTCGTATGAACATCAACACAATAGTAGTGTATATAAATGAAACTAAACTACAGATTTTTTCCTATAAATCTGAAAATTTTATGAAATTTTTGCTTACTTGTATTTTCGCAAATTGTATTCGAAATCCATGCAAGCTTTTTGTTTAATACTGTTTTTTAATACTAAAATCCGTTTCACTTTTAAATTATCTTATCAAGTTTTTTTAAAGTACATGGACCTCACCTTTATTCGCGCGCATTCCATAACCATCTCGGCCAGTTGAACGGCATTGTCCATTGTGAAGATGGAGTAAAAGTCGCCCAGCTTGAGGCAAAGCCTACACTTCCCAAGTTTGAGGGCCATATTGATTTCTTCTGGATTTGTTTCATGTCATCAGAAACATGTCTGCTCTTCGATGCACGATGATATTTTAACTATTACTCAAACTTAACTTAAACTAAACTATAAATTGGATGTATCAAACTTTAATCTAGTAATATGTTAGTTTGTTTTGTCTTTTCGACAGTTAAACACAGTAACATAACTTAATACTTGATAACTAATCAGCTCAATACCCATATTATAATATAACAGCCGGCTTCTCTAATTCTGGGTATCGGTCAAAGATCAAAGAAAAGAGTAATCTATGTATAGGGAATATTAGTATTAGTAGGGGACTTTTTGGCGGGAACGCGAGGAGTGAAGTTGTGTGATTTGTTTTATTTTGTCTATTTAGTGTTTCTTCTGGTTTAAATGTGTAATAATGGTGGTTTATTAACTGTTTAATATCTGTGAAAGTGCACAAATGTGGGAAAATGAAACAAAGCTGCTGGACGTAACTTCTCGGGTTCCTCCAAAAAGTCCACTGAAAAAATCTCAGTAAATGACCACCATTTTACTGCGATTATATTTCATCCCATATCATCTCATTTCATTAAATTTCATCCCATTTGATTAATGTCTCAAATTAATCATCTTCATTTCATTTCACTCCATATTATCATTTTTCATAAAATTAAGAAAATAAAGTAAAATAAGACATGACTTAAAAGTCTTAGTTACCAGGTCATAAAATCTCTTAAAAAAAAAATAAAAAAAAGTATTAGTAGGGAGGACTTTTTGGCGGGAACGCGAGGAGTGAAGTTGTGTGATTTGTTTTATTTTGTCTATTTAGTGTTTCTTCAGGTTTAAATGTGTAATAACGGTGGTTTATTAACTGTTTAATATCTGTGAAAGTGCACAAATGTGGGAAAATGAAACAAAGCTCCTGGACGCAACTTCTCGGGATCCTCCAAAAAGTCCACTGAAAAAATCTTAGTAAATGACCACCATTTTACTAAGATTATATTTCATCCCATATCATCTCATTTCATTTAATTTCATCCCAGTTGATTAATATCTCAAATTAATCATTTTCATTTCATTTCCTTCCATATTATCATTTTTCATAAAAATATGAATATAAATTAAAATAAGACATGACTTAAAGGTCTTAGTTACCAGGTCATAAAATCACAAAAAAAAAAGTATTAGTAGGAATGGGCAACATATATCGATACATTTTTGAGTTCTCGGCAAAACTCATGATCTATTGGTTTTAAATTATTACAGGAGCCAATAGACCGCCAGAATGAATAAGGATGGTTGAACAGGATGACTTATATTTTATGTGTACGTTCTACGTGTGAGTAACCAACACAGAATAAAATCTATTATGGAGCGTAAAATATGAAACGTTTCACTTTTAATGTAATCTAGGGCAATTAAATACCCATTTACTCTAACTGGTATAAATATGTTATATATTAAAAAACATGGTTTTCAAAATACTACAATATCACTAAATTTTACAAAGTTCACGAATCTATGTTGAAACCAAGGTAGGCTGCACACTAGCGAGTATGATAAATAATATGGTATCATTGAGCTCACAAAAACCCTAATGGTATAACATTAAAAAATAGGTACATACTCAAGCCACTGTCTAATTACCATTTACATAAATGATTTAGGTGTATAGCCGATGACTTTTTTTAGGAATTTAAAAGTATTAATTTTAAGACTAGGAATAGGGGTATCATAGATTACAAAGAGATATTTGAACGGTCCTTCATAAGTGGTAGAAGGCTCAATGAATTTGGCGATAAAAATTAAGATATCTAGTAAGAGGGGCCCACTTAAGGGTGATCATTTGTTTAATTAATTATAAATAAATAAAAGAACAAACGACGAACAAATAATTAAAAATTAAAAAAATCCGAAAATCAAAAAAGGGAGGCCAAATTCAGTGAGCCGTGATAGAGGTACAAAATTACTATTATAATGGATATCAATCTAGAAAATCTCCAAACGCTTATGCCACGGTTGGCGTGTTTATTTATTTTAATATCAAAGTTTCCAAAATTGAGACTTTTTAGTGCTTACTTTAAAAACTTTTCAACATTTGATGTTTACCTTTTTGAAGTTATACTTTTTTAGGCGCGTTATGAAAAATTGATGAGAGTGAAATTTTACGATGCCCGCGCACTGTGACACAAAATTAACAGAATGAAGTTGCCCACTAAATCGCTCATTACAATACGACCGACGTAACTTGGAGAGTCTGAATACAGCCGCAGGTGAACTTTCCGAACCGTACCGAGAATTACCGAAATAAACGATGTCAAGAAAAAGGATGTCCAATATGCGTGTTTAAGGATTTTTTTTCAAATTGATTAAAATTTAAATAAAACAAAAAGAAATAAATTTAATAAAAATAAAGTATCACTTCTTACGCGCGTACATAAGTACATGCACCCTTTTTTTTTAATTGTTTTCCATTATGAAATTTCATAAGATTCCAACGTAAATATTTACAATAGCTTAATATTACTGTAAATTAATTTCAAAAAATTTGCAGTATCAGAATCTATACTAATATTACATACTATTAGTTATTAATACACTCCGTATGAATTCTTTAAAATTAACTCTGGCGTGTGAATTTACAAATTAATAATAGGACTTTTTGGCGGGAACGCGAGGAGTGAAGTTGTGTAATTTGTTTTATTTTTTCTATTTAGTATTTCTTCATGTTTAAATGTTCAAATGTGTGGTTTATTAACGGTTTAATATCTGTGAAAGTGCACAAATGTGGGAAAATGAAAGTGGTGGTTATTTACTGAGATTTTTTCAGTGGACTTTTTGGAGGATCCCAAGAAGTTACGTCCAGCGGCTTTGTTTCATTTTAAACCACCGTTATTACACATTTAAACCTGAAGAAACACTAAATAGACAAAATAAAACAAATCACACAAGTTCACTCCTCGCGTTCCCGCCAAAAAGTCCATAGATACACGGTTACACATTGTGACCATAGATTATACACTTAATATGATTGTGACCATTGTGTAATTGTGTATTCTAATTTAAATATGTTTATTTATAAACAACACAACAATGGAATATTACGTAGCAGGCTCAAATTTGTTTAATCAATGGTTCGATGATCTAGATTTTTTTTCAGAATTTCGTAAAATGTCTAAATCTGAAGATCCAAATTTTGACTTTAGATTGGCTAATTTAATACAAATCAATTGGTCATATAATATATTTCAACTAAGAAAAAATCTTTATTTATTGGGCGCCTTTGACGGTAGGAAAATCGCTAAGAAAATTGATATACCAGAAGAGTGCAGAAAATCGCCACTCGTTGCTGGTAATGACTACAACTTGGTTATTGGCCACAATAATTCGAGTGCCCTTTGGATATTGAATTTGGAAGATAATAGCATAAAGAATGTTTATTTGGATAGAGAATTACCTCTTGAAGTATCGCCCAAACGTAATAAAACAGATAATGAGATACAAAAGCTTGCTGTTAATAATTTTTCATGCCTCTACCTTACTAAAGGCAAGAATGTTTATAGCGGAATACTTCCAAGTTACATAGATACAAGCCACTGTAATGGACATATCATTGATGTTGTTTGTGGTTATGAACATTACATGCTTCTCACTAGTACTGGTTATGTCTATACTTGGGGAGATGGCAGGTTTGGATAAGAACAATATTTATGTCTGTTTTTTTTTATTGTGTCAATTGGTGATCAAGATCACAATGTGCCTGAGTCACTCGGTGTCAGGTGGCTGTTAAAATGTAAATTTTGTCTCTGAACTTAAGACATGAAGTGGAACTTTCAATTGTATAGTAAAACGACAGACCCAGCCTAAAAGCAAATCCAATGCCTGTGACAATGACAGAAATAGGTAGGAAAGTGGTACCTACCCATCAGGGGCTACAGACTACAGTATTACTGCCACTTGAAGCTAGCTTTACAAATTCGAATAAGTGACCAGTGTTAGTAATAAAGAAATTCAAACTTTTTTAAGGATAAAACCATTGTGCCTTTTTATTGTACTCATAATAAAAAAATGGAATTGTTAAATTAATACATTTTACAATGATTTTTAGGAGATTGCAACTAGGTCAGGATGATACAAGCAATTTAGAGACGCCCACACAGGTTGAAGCCCTGGCTGGAATAAAAATTATTAAAATAAAAGCAGGTGGGTGGCATTCCATGGCACTCAGTGAATTTGGGGATCTCTATGTATGGGGCTTGAACGACACTGGTCAATTAGGTATAAAGGAAAGTGAAAATGACTTAAAAAGCTATGCTTTACCAAAGTTAGTTGATCTATATGATGATAATGAAGAAGTTCATCTTCAAATTAAGGACATAGCCTGTGGTTCAAAGCATTCTGTATTATTATTAGAAGATGGCTCAGTTTGGACCACTGGTGCAAATAAATATGGACAACTAGCATGCCCACAATATCCAAACTCAAAAAACTTCAATAAGGTCTGTGTAATCAAAGAAGCATGTAGACTGAAATGTGGACCATGGACAACTGTAGTTGTATGCAATTAATGTATGTAAAGATACTTATGAAGCCCTTCAAAACTTGTTAAGTATTATTATGTCCAACTATAATAGACTTGTCGATAGTAACACATTTACGTAAAAAAATATTGTGTTGGGTTATGCTTATTATGTAGATAATATATTATTACATAAATAAACTCTACTTTTGTTTAAATTTGTGTTGTTGAACACTGCTTTTGCATGCAGAAAGAAAACCCAAACGACTAAGACTGTGTCACAAACTTTTATTTTGTATTTTATAAAATGTAAAAATGTTAATTCTAAACTAGATTATATTGTGCACAATAAAAAAATTTTTTTTATTAGAAAATACAATTAAACACCACTAAGAAAATCATAACAAATAAAAACATTTGGAATGGCCAGCCCATTTAATATCAGTCAGTTAGACCCAATTGATATATAATCGCAATGGGATTATACTTCTAAAAGGCAACATAGAAATGCAGTCATTGGCTGCGCTTTGCATCGCCAAACATCCAATGCCGCAGGTTCGACACTATAGTGTGCTTAGTGCGAGTTTTTTAACGTTTTCGATAGCGTAAAAGTTAGCTCATATTTGTATGGAATGGGATCGTTTGCCTATGTTTGCCGTTAGGCGCTGTTCCAACTGCATACAAAATTGTGTTAACTTTTACGCTATCGAGAACGTTAAAAACCTCGCAGTAAGCACATAGACAACACATCACGTACATGTACGAACGACGGTCTTTTTTGGGTTATAAAGCGCATCTTGTGTTTACAGTTTTATTGGCAATCAGTCGCAGTGACCCTATGGCTTGTATGTTGTGGATGGCGAGCTTGAACTATCTTGAAATTAAATTTACTAAACACCAAAACAATTAATACTTTTGGGCTAAATGCTATGTAAATGTTAAATGAATGATGTTCCACCAAGCGTGTGTCATGGTTCAGTGTCAAGTATAATAAGTGTATAATCTATGGTTCAGTGGGTCGACTAGTTGATTGGTCGTCAGTCGAGTTATTCGTAACTTGTAAATGAGTAATCTCATCCTGAAAATGATATTGGTATGTATGATTAAAATTTGTGTTTAATTTTAGACACATAAGATCAAAGTCACTAACTAGGTATTTTTTAAGTAATATAATTTTTTATATTATTTAATTTGTAGACCGATGGTAGAATCCTTTTGAACGTTATACAGCTTTTTTCAAATATTTTTCATTCCATGATAGCCAACGAGAAAATACCTATACCAAATCATCTAAAGTTCTAAACCATTATCAACATAATATCGGGTTTGAATCGAATAAAACCTTTTGTGACTTAATAACCCGGATCCGAACTTTGGATGAGACAAATTGGTTTCTGATTTAAACTACTTTTGCGGTATAATGGTATAATGGGTTTAATCTCTCATTTTTAATTGTCGTTAGATTATTCTCAACGTTTCGAATATGGGTAGGTAGCCCTCCTCTACAACACGGTAAATGCGTTCCTACAAAGTCTCCTGTTTGCCAAACCGTGTTATATGAAACTGGAAGCCAGTATAAAAAGGACAGTAATTTTTCTGAATGAAACTTCTCAACTATGCCTGTATATATTCTTTTACTTATTATACATAAGAACTGGTGGTAGGAACTCTTGTGAGTCCGCACGGGTAGGTACCACCACCCCGCCTATTTCTGCCGTGAAGCAGTAATGCGTTTCGGTTTGAAGGGTGGGGTAGCCGTTGTAACTATATGTACTGAGACCTTAGAACTTGTATCTCAAGGTGGGTGGCGCATTTACACTGTAGATGTCTATGGGCTCCAGTAACCACTTAACACCAGGTGGGCTGTGAGCTCGTCCACCCATCTAAGCAATAAAAAAAAAGAATGATACTTCTCAACTATGCTTGTTTTAATTTTTTTACTTATTATACATAAAAAAACTGAAATTTCTGTCATTCCCATAAATTGTGTGTTATGAACACACAATGTAGTTTTCTAAATAATTCTAGACAAAAATCTCGTGTTCGTATTGTAGAAGTACCGTGTTTTATGAGCGTTTTGGATATTTTTTCTTTTCGTGTTAGATTGGAGCCATGTTGTAAAATACCGTACCATAGCGGGGCTACCTGTACCTAATAATTTTCATGGTCATGAACAACTAATAAAATAATGACAATAAGAAACGCGAGGTTGCTAATTAATTCTTGATTTCAAATTACAATAAAAGTTAGTAGTAAGATATTTTTAAACGAAATTCCATTGATATATTAAAATTCATTTATTTATGATAAACATTCTGCATAGAATGGAACGTTTCTTAGAGGGTGGGCAAACAGGGGTGAGTTGAACACATATTGATCGTTTTAGACTATGCTTTATCTTTGTTACTCTTCAGCCAGAGCAGCTTGACTAAATGAGGAAGTATGACGATTATAGATACGTGTAGATATTTAACGACTATTTAGATACACAGGAACCGCCCGGTAGCAATCATCGTTGCAAGCGGTTCATCGTGCATTTCGGGCTACTATTTAAAAATATATTTTACCTTTGTGTCCTTTTGTGCACAATCAAACAATAAGTCTTACGGTAGGTAAATATTCTCATTAAAATTCATTCATAAATAATACATGTACGAACTACTTATAGATGTGGTTTATACCTTTGTAGGACCTAGTTTAAACATGGAGGAAGTGGCGAAGGAGTACATAAATTATGCAAGACAATTCACTTCCACAAACAGCTTAAGTAAAGCATTCGATATGTACATGTTGGCGTTCGAGAAATGTCCAGCGATAAAAAATCGGCACGAGCCCGAATTCCGCAATGTAATCATCCAACTGAACGAAATGCTGGCGGAGGACGACAGAATGGAAGACCTCTTTAATAATTTCGGGAAATCGATTCGAATGTTTCCAACCAACATTCACCTGTTGAATGACATCGGAAAATACCTATACAAGTTCGGCTTTTACTCCGAAGCTTGGAATCATTTTCACGATGCGATATTTTTAGATACCGGAACGGTAAATGCCGAGAAAAATTTAAACTCTGTTAAAAATCTTCTGGTTGACCGTTGGCAATATAGATTGCTGAATGATAAAATACGCAACGAAACATACCGTCAGGCCATTCACGACACGCTCAAGCCGTTCAAAGACACAGTCTTGGACCTTGGTACTGGTACTGGTATATTGTCGATGTTTGCTCATGAACTAAAACCAATTGCTGTCACCGCTGTTGATACTTCTGAAGCTATGACGCAATTAGCTGAATGCGTAACCCAAGGCAGTGGCATTCTAGATATCGTCATTCTTAACAACGTACCAACAACAATGAACTTCTTAGACATCGGTGGTAAAAGGTCTCTTTTAATCACAGAAATGTTTGATGCCGGATTGTTCGGTGAACAAATTTTGCAAACTTTAACTCATGCTTGGGAGAATTTTATTTCCAATGTGGGTAGAATCTTGCCTAAGAGGGCCGAGTTTTTTGTTGTTGGAGTTAAGAGTGATGATCTCATTAGGAAGTACCAGTTGCAATCATCAACTAAAACTCTTCTTAACATTCCTAACCTCAATGTTCATATTTTGAACCACAACGAAACCTATGATTCTGAAGATGTTCACCTGTATAAGGATCTAGTATACATGACAGATACAAAGTCTCTCGTGAAAGTTGATTTCAACAATCCTGATGACTTAATGGAGAAATTAAAAAGAACTGAACCTTATGAAGTCGAATTCCGAACTAAGGAGAAAGGGGAAATAAATGCTGTTATTGGCTGGTTCAATTTGTATTTGTCTGATAAGATTTCTCTGACTACAAATCCTCGTTCACCTAAACGATCTAATGCCTGGCAACAAGCAGTCTTTTTTGATAATATCCCTCGACATGTCAAAGAAAATGAAACCATTAAATTGGATTTTTTTATGAATGCAGGAAAACTAACACTGGGCAAAGATTCTAACTCTCACATTGTTCGGATTTCACCTGAGATTCTCAGATTTTTGAATGACGCAGAGTTTATTAACGCTGTGATGGGATGTATTGGCATGGCCAGTGTTTACTTGGGTCAAATGACGGATATGTCACAAATTTCTATTGCTGATTTGTCTCCGTTCCCGTTGTTTGGCTTGCAGATGCTTAAAAGGGGCGCTCAATCGCTGATTTGCGTTGCTAAAACTCTCAGTGACAAACGCTTTTTCAAGAAAGTATTTAGAGCTAACAAAGTTTCACTCTCGAAAGTGAATATCCTTGTTGGAGATGAATGGGACCAAGAGGTATTTGGAGAAGACAAATACCACGCCATAGTTGGCAACTTTTTGGATTTGTGCGGCGATATTGACTTGCGTATGAAGGAAATATGTCTACATCTGAAACATCTCCATCTTTTGCCAGGTGGTCTGTACATGCCTGCCGAAATAAGAATGATAGCGCAGGTGATCCGTAGCCATTGGGTAGATATCAACAATAAAGTTTACGATGAAAACGTCTGCGATTTCAAGGTGGCCACACATTTGAACAGATTCTCTATTTCTCAAAATTTCTGTATCGACTTCGGGCTTTTGGAATATGAAGCTCTGACAGATCCTGTGGCGGTCGGCACATGTAGCGAAGAGATGGTCACGGACTCCGCTCTTGTGGTAGTCAAAAAGGGCGGGGAAGCTAACGCAGTACTCTGTTGGTATAGCATTGAACTGATGGAAGATTTGTGTGAAATATCAACCGGCAGAGGCGATAGTTTCATCGATGGCCTCTTGTACTTGCCGCCTAAGAACGTCAATTTGGAGAGTGGAGAAGAAATTAAACTGTTACGCAGCACGGACGTCGAAGGCGCATTCAAGGTAACAATTGAACCGCCTGTCCCACCGCCGGCAGCGCCTAAAGAGCCAGAAGAATCTGCTGATGCCATGGATGAAGCGGCAGCACTCCCAACCGCTGCTGCTGCAGCCGCCGTTTGAATTACACCATATATACGGTACATCTCACGTATTGATCTAAAGGTTTTAGATTTTAGGTAATCTACGTAATCTTAATTTATGTTCGCACCTTGTATACACTTCAGTGTTGTTACATCTTTGTATTATATAATACTTACATTAGAAAACACTGCATTCACACTTCTGTAGTGATACCATGAAATTGTTAAAACGATTCATTGTACATGATAGAATTGGTAAAATGTGAGCTTATTTTGGTATGATTTAATTGAATGGAATATACAGGGAGTGTTTGGCAACCGTAAGCTAGTTAATTTTTTTTAAAGTTTTTGTCAGTGTATTTCTAGTCCACTGAGTTTCTCGTGGGATCTTTTCGATGCGTCGCGATTGCAATACGATGGTAGATTCGGTGAAGCACTGCTCTTGCTAGGGCTGATGTTAGGAAATTATTTCAAGTCTAGTCCTTGAGCTCAACTACCCGTCCTGGTGTAGCTGGAGTAGCCTCTTAAGCTACCAGCGAATAGGTAGGGGGAAAAATGTATGTATTTTTAATTACCTATATTTTTCCCTACCTCATTTTCTAACACTGACCCTAGCAAGAACAGTGCTTCGCTGAATCTACCACCGGATCGGAATGGCTACCCACTGGAAAGATCCGGCAAGACACTTAATGGGTTGTGTCTACGTGGTGCCTAGTTCGCTCTTCGGACTCTTTGTGGTAATCGAAGACTATTTCTAAAAGGCTAAATTAATAAAAAAAGAGCGCACCACAGAGATCTGGTCAATCTTAGTTTAAAAAAAAACCTGCACTTTCGCCAAATGAATGTGATCGATTTTTGTGCCATTCTATTTTGGAATATATTTTTTAACTACTTTTATGACGGCTCAAAATCAACGTTTACTTAGGTATTATTTATTGTATCCTGAGGAGTAATTGAAAAGGGTATCAAATATCTGTCTTTTAATCTCATATCAATTAACTAAAATTAAAAGACTCTTGTTACACACGAGAGCCCCAAAAAAATTATGTTTAATGTTAATATGTGGATTTTTAACGTAAATCACGATTAATGTAATAGATTCATACGGTAGTCAACATTTTTATCTCAAACTAATTAATAAGCTTAATGTAACCTAAAGTTAGTTTATCCCCCATTATGATATATTAACTGTTAGGTTTAACTTTAACTAGCTGTCAAGAGATTGATGTGAACTTATTTACCTACTTAGTGCAAGTCGCTACACTTGCTAGTAAAAAAGAAAATAAATGTAACTATCAATAATCAATCAGTTTAGTTACCTAATCAAGATACTTAAGGATTGCTTTTGTTTTCTATCTTCTTGGTGTTCAAGGTTAACATCAAAAGAGAGTAAACACTATAATCCACATACACCACGTTTAATAATTACTAGATATTACATATTATTATTATTTCCAATATGATATTTGAAATGAAATAAAAGTAGAAATAATACTAGAAATGTTGTTTTAATGTTAACAATGATCTTAGATTCTGATATTTTATATTTGAACTTGAATTGCTCGTTCTTACCGAATATTATTACTATTTATTATTATTTATAAAAAATATAAAAATTAAAATTTATATATTTATTATTATTTACTATTACATTATAAATCGCGTATAATTTAGGTTTTATTACTAATTAAATGAGGTTCCTTCTACGAAAAAAAATTTGCTTACAACTCGACCAAGCTAAGTTTGCACCTCGCATCGGTTACGTCACACTGCCGCTTAGCTACGGTCTGAAATCTGAAAAAAGGATTTGCTATAGCTTTAAAAATGTAAACAAATGTTTGTTAGATTTTACTTTGCATTCATCGTTTTTAACAATATTATACATAGGTACATTAGAATATAGCGATATCGGGTTTTTGTATTAATACCACTCGGGCGTTCTTGCACTTTTTATAATAGTGGAGGAGGATGACTTCGTTAAGACACTACTTTTAATCTATATACTTTGCACTGCCGAGGTCCATGAGCGACGATCCACAAAGTCAACAAAAAACTGCATTAAGGCACTCTAAAGTAGTGCCCAGTTATGAAAATAAAGTATATAAATAGCGTATTACGTAGGTACCTATTTAATAAAGTAGGTCACTGACGCATATTGACATCGACAACCGCAAGCCTTTCACCGCCACGCTACTCTTGCCTTTGTCATGCCTTGAAATAATAGACTTCTTCCTTTATCTAATGGCTTATCCAATTGAAAACGTTGTATGGTGATATTATATTTATATGGCATGTAACCGTATAAAACCACGGATACCTTACAGAATGCCAAAAAACAGACTGGGAATCGGGAGGATCCGATTTTTTTTTTTTTTTTTTTTTTTTTTTTCCTACCTATGCTGATAGCCTTGAGAGGCTATTTCAGCTTCACCCTAACGTTTGTAGGTGAGCTCGCGGGGCTCAACCGGAGAGTTGCTAACACTGACCCTAGCAAGAGCAGTGCTTCGCAGAATCTACCACCGGATCGGAAACGCGACCCACTGAGAAGATCCGGCGAGAAACTCAGTGGGCTGTGTCTATGGGTTAGTTCGCTCGTCGAGCCCTTCGTCGCAAGCGACGGGTTCGACAAGGACGGTGACCGGTGCTTGTGGTGCCTAAGAGCACCGTTAATGGATCAGGAGGATCCGTAATGACGTGCTTTGGGCGACGTCGACGGTTTACCATTCGGTCTACTGGGTCGGGTATGTAATTTCCAGCGGCTACGATGAGAGGGTTCTCATGTCGTGCCGCCTTCTCAAAATGGCGCAGCGATGCCGACTGTAGATACTTACTGACAGAGTCAAGCTCCAGGTCATCGTGGAGATCCACGTTCCTCAGGAACCATGGTGCTCCGACGGCTATCCTGCAGAATCGGGATTGAATAACCTGAAGGGGCTTCAAGTTGGTGCGGGCTGCGTGAGCGAACACTACGCTTGCATACGTCATAACGGGGCGTATGCAAGTTTTGTAGAGAGTTACCTTATTACGGAGGGACAGTTTGCTTCGCTTGCAAAGCATAGGGTAGAGACGTCCTAATATGAACGCGGCACGGTCGCGTACCGTTTTAATATGGGGACGGAATGTCATCCCTCTGTCGAGGGTGACGCCTAGGTATTTGACCTGCGAGGCCCACGGTATGGGCTGGCCAAAGAGAGTGACGGGGCTAACGGCGGAGGTGTTTGCGCGCCTATTAGGGAGTGGGATGCTCGAAGTGGTATTCGGAGGGCGACCCCTTTTGAAGAGCACCGCTGTGCTTTTCGTGGGGTTGATGTCGATGCGCCACTTCCGGAACCACTGTCCCATGGTGGCTACTGCGATCTGGAGTCGCCGATGAAGCAGCGACATCTTCCTACACGAGTAGTAGATAGCCGTGTCATCGGCGAAGAGCGCTAGATGGGTCTCCGGAGACCGGGGTATATCATTGATATACAAACTAAATAATAACGGGGAGAGCGCGGAGCCTTGCGGGACTCCGGCAGTCAGTTGACGGGGACGAGAACGAGTTCCCTCTACTCGATATCGAAACGAACGGTTCGACAAGAAGTCTCGTATGATGAGCACGAGTCTGTCTGGCACTCCCATGTTGTACAGTTTGTAAATTAAACCGTTGTGCCAGACTTTGTCGAACGCCTTCGCGATGTCGAAGAAGAGGGCGCCGGTCGGGATTTGTTTACGCCTATTTAGTCCTATCAGGATGTGCTCCGTGAGGCGGTGCACTTGTTGTACGCACGAGTGTTTAGAGCGGAATCCGAACTGTTCGTCTATGAGAATTTTGTTCTCGGTAACAAAATCCCAGAGGCGTTTCCTAAGGAGCCGTTCGTAAATTTTTCCTATCGTCGGGAGGAGACTAATCGGACGGTAACTAGAAGTTTCGTTTGTCGGTTTGCCCGGCTTATGTATACCGATAACGTCCGCTTCTTTCCACACCGCGGGAAAGATGCAGTGCGTCATAGCGGCATTTAAAATTGTAGCCAACATTGCTATCAGTTGGACTGGCAAGAGTTTTAGCGCGCGGTTGCGGATGCCGTCGGAGCCGGGTGCCTTCCTAGGTTGGAGGTTGTGGATCGCGTCTCTAACTTCGTCAGTGGTAATGGGGGGTAACGCGTCCGAGGGCGGCAGGGAAGCTCTGCGCTCGACCTCCCTGTCGACTAACTCGGTGTGTTCGGGGTCCGCGTGTTGAGTGCTGGTGGTGCACTGCTCTTGCAGTGCATCGGCCAGCAGCTCAGCCTTGTCATCGTCATCGAATGCCGGTGGTTGGCCTGAAGGGCGTACGAGGGGAGGCATAGTAGCGGTAGTTTCGGATTTGAGAGTCCTAGCTAGTCGCCAGTATGCTTGGTGGGAGGGCGCGAGTTGTTCTAAATAACTATGCCAATTATCGTTACGCGCGTCACTTAGGCGGGAGTGGACTTCGCGTTGTAGACGACGCATCCGAATCCGGTTTGAATGCGTGGGAAGACGATCGTAGGCCCGGATTGCCGCGTTCCTAACTCTTAAGAGATTCCTAAGTTCGGAGGACAGTCTGATGCGGTGGAAGCTGTCCTCCACATCGACTTCTTTTGAAGATCTAATGATCGCGGAAGAGATGTGATCGGTAATGATGTTTATGGATTCGACGGTGTCCTCGGGGGATAGATTCGAATCCGGGCCGTAAGGGAGGATTGGCGGAGCGGCTTCGGCTAGGCACGTGCCCAGCTTATTCCAATCCACCATGGTCCTCGTAACAGTGGCTGGGTTGTGAGGGCGACCGAGCTGCATAAGGACAGGTCGGTGGTCTGAGTCGAGCTCTGACAGTGCTTCGATGGAACGTAAGCGCAGAGTTACGTTCCTAAGCAATGCCAGGTCTATAGTGCTCGGACGGAGCGCGATGTTATACGGATAACATGTTGGAGTTGGGGGACCGACTACTTCAAAAGTGAGGTCGTCTATAAACGCGTCGAGACGCCTACCGTTAACGTTCGTACGATGGCAGTTCCACCTAGTGTGGTGGCAATTTAAATCGCCTGCCAGGATGACGGAGTCTCCCATGCCAAACAGTGACTCGATGTCACTGCTCAGGAGGGGCTTGTCCGGGGGGAGATAAACGGATGCGATGACGATCGGCTGGTGTCCCGTCAGCGAGATACGGCACACTGACGCCTCGATATGTAAGAGCGAGGGAGTATCGAGAGGAACAACGTGCAGAGCCCGCCTATAGTAAATGGCAGTCCCGCCTTTGGAGGCGGTGAGTCTGTCATTCCTAACCATGACGTAATTCGCGACTTTCGGGTCACGACGCGAGGGCTTCAGACAGGTCTCCTGCACTAACAAAATATCTACAAGATTATCGCGGAGGAATTCGAAAATTTGATCGCGTTGCCGCGCGAGTCCGTTAGCATTGTAGAATGCTAACGTAAGGGAATACGGTTTTTCTCTACCTTTTTGCGCCATTGATTACCGGTAAAGAATTTTTATAACGTGCGAGACACGGACTCGTAGACGTCCATGTGATCGAAAGCGGCCGCGAGCCGCTGTTCGGGGGTTACCGACCTACGGATAGCATCTGCGAACGATCGCAGACGGTCAAAGTTTACCGCGGTGACGAAGTCGCGCACGAGCGCGAAGTCGTTGACGACTGAGGGTTGCGGGGGGCGGTACGCGGGCGCGGGGCGAGGTGCAAGCAGGGGCTGAGGCGCGTGACGTGTCGCAGGCGGGAGCTGGGGTACGTTTTGTGTTCCCTCCTTCGTATACGGCAGCGGTTTTTTCCACGCCGAGACGGTGGGAACCGCAGCCGGTACGAAGGCTGGTTTCGGCACTGAAGGCGCCGAAGTCTTTGGGTCGACGGTTCGGGGGGCTGGGTGGTTCAGGCGTTTACGCGGAGCCCTAGGACATCCGCGGTAGTTTGCCGGGTGCCCTTGCTTAAGGCATAGGACACAGCTTGGGGGTTCCGTCGCGGTTTCCCTAACACGCGAACATTCTGTGGTTGCGTGATCGCCGAGGCATTTCACGCAGCGGGGGCGCGCGTGGCAATTACGCGCTGAGTGGCCATAGAGCTGGCACCTGTGGCACTGCCCGGGAGTACCACGTTTATGGGGGGCTTCGATGGTGACCCCGGAGAGGCCGCATATCGTTTTGAGACATGAGATTCTTTTCTTTGCCTCCGGGGTTGATTCTAGCGCGACGAGAATCATATTGTACGGCTGTCTGCCGCGTCCGCTGTGCATCCGGTGCACACTAATTATTGGGAGGGACTGACCGATCAGATCCTCCTTTACGTAGTCTATGTCGAGTTCCTTGGGGACTCCACGTATCACTACGCGGAGTTCGCGGTCCTCCTGAAGAGCATAGGTGTGATAACCTATGTTCTCCTTTCGGAGGTAAGCAGAGAGGGCCCTATGGTCGCCCGGCGTTGCGACCTTAATCTGAATCCCATGCGCGACGTTACGCGCATGGGTATAATTAATTTTGTTGGCCTGAAGGGCCTGGGATACGCGATTCCACGCTGACTTCTCCTGGAGTATCAGCGGGGGCGGGACAACTGTTTTAGGCGCGGGCGCGGTTTTTGGGCGCGGCGGTGGGATTACGCGGCGGGCGGAGTCCGACTCTGGCGTTACGACTACCTGCGGTCGGGAGGCGGTCGCGGACTTGGTTTGCTTCGTCATGGAGCTCCGGGACTCCACGACGCGAGTACGCTTTTTACCGCGCGTTACAGTTTGGAACCCATCCGAGGTTCCGGGTTGAGGGCTAGTCGCGGACTCGAAGTCCATCTCCGATTCGGTATCGGAGCCTGAACTAGACGCTATTGAGGTCGCGACGGACGAAACTGACGTGATTGACGCGGGCGCGGGGGTAGCGGGGGCGGGGGCATTAGACGCTACGGCGGCGGCGTGCGTACGTGCGCTTGAACACGGACCGGCGGCGGGGCACGCGAGGCATGCCTGCGAGGCATGTTTGGCGACGGCGGCGAGAGATGCGGGGGGAGAATAATTACCAAATGATGCCCTATAGGCTTCGAATTCGGGCGCGATTGACGGATATTTTTCCCGAATGAAGTCGATGAAAAGTTTTTCCTCCATCTTTACGTGATTTTCGCCCGGGGGGGGCGGCCCCGGGACTTAAACACGCGCTCGCCTTGTGGCGAGGCCCCTGCGTCGGTAACACTAAATTGGCCGAAGCGATTCTAGGAATTTTAGAAATTTTAGTGAATAGAACAAGTAGAATAGAATTAGAGTGAATAGAACTACTGCACAGTTCTCGGGCGGCAATGCCTTGCAATTAGGCGCAGGTACAAATTCCGAGAAACACTTGGGCCACAGATGTGCCACGAACAATGATCTATTATCACCGGTAGTCACTTCCGACAAAACAATGAGCACGTCCACGCGCGTCGGTTGCTCAAATCGGAATGGGGAGGATCCGAAGTGACGTGTTTTGGGCGACGGCGATTGTTTATTTGTTGCTATGCAAATAGATGTAGAATTTTATTTTCAAATGCCGCCAGTTTATTAGGGACAAATCGTAGTAAAAGCCTTTACGCATATGTGATAATAGCACACATCTCAAGAGTAGTTATAACAGATTTAAGATTTTATGGCATTTAACCAGTTAATTCAGTTAAGTGGTCCTTATTAGAAAATAAACTGCCGACAAAGGCGAGTCATTGGCAATGTAGCAAGGAGTTATTACTAAACTTTAATGATTAGGTAAGAAAGTAAACAATGAATCAGTTTTTATAAGTTTATTGTAAACGAAGTGTAAGGCCTAAGCCGGCTGCCATATGGACGTCCACTCCGGCTGCTTGGCTTAAGCTATTACTACGCACAGGCTCTAGTCGAAGAGACCAAAGCCCATGTCGTCATCGCTTTCTTCCTCCTCTTTTTCTTCTTTCTTTTCCTCCTTCTTCTCAGCCGGAGCGGCGGCGGCGGACGGTGCCACCGCGGCAGCAACTGCAGCGAACTTTGATGGGTCCTGTCAAAGATAAAATACAAATTTGTCATATCTCCACAACAATTCACATTACTAAAAACAATGAAAACAGTAGTGTCATGTTACTTCAAAATGCCAGTGCAGTTATCATTTCAGGATCAACAACACTAGGATAAATTTAAAGTTATAATGTAGTCTGAAAGCGAAGCCAGGGAGCAGCCTAAAGTACAGTCCCTGGTATTAGAACAGACATGTTCAATGTCCTTTTTATCTTTATCTTACATTCAGTAAGTAAATATGTTGAATTTTTTTTTTCAAGTAGAAAATAACTTTTTTGTTTTATTTCTATAAGATAAAATACGAAATTAATTTACCTTAATGAACTCCTTGATGGTGGTAGCTTCTTCAAACTCAACCTCTGTGACAGCAGCGATGGCCAAAAGGTTCTTGAAACCATTGGCGATGGAATGCGGGGCTGAAGCAATAGTTGGGTATCCAATAGCCAAAGAAAGAGCAGCTACATTAGCAACTCCAGCTTGGAACTTGGCACGGAGATCCTCTGGTTTGATGTCCAGAATTTCAGGTGCAAAAATAGTTCCAGAATCATATACCTATTGGCAAAATAAAACAACATTTAAGTTAATCTAGAAAACATAACATTCAAAAGTGATTGTTTGTCTAAATACATGTATGCTGTGAGTGTAAGAGTTTAAAATAAAAGACTCAAATTTACAATGCAGCAATTATTGTTCCAAAGGTAAATTATCAGAATACTTAGACATACTCATATCCTGTACTCAACACTTTGGATTATTCGAATACATATTCCGGATATTATTAATAGACCCATTACAACAAAACAATTCCAAGCATTTTTTTGAAATTGATTAGATTATATTGTTTATTTGTGAAAAGCTAGTGTCAATTTAATATTGGTCCAATAGTGGTTACAACATTAGAAGTGTCAAAGGATTGATGATCTGGAAAAATAAATTTACACAGTAATTCTTTTTGCTAAATTATGTAAATTTATCATTAAGTTAAAGGGAAAGCATTAAGATTTGTATCGTACTGTCAGATTTTTTGTGTTTTTGCAATTAAAAGTATAATTTTTTTAGCACTGAATAAAGACATATTAAAGAAATTAAACAATTGAAAACTGTTTAATGGGTTTCCCTAGTCTGCATATATATATTTCTGGTCCAGACTCTTTTTGAAAGATTAACATGACAAAAGCTTATTTTAATACCAACAAACCAGTGGTACTAAATAATAAGCACACACTACTGAAGTTTGTCTCAAAAACATTGAATATAATCAGGTATGTTTATGGATATCTATTATTTTCGATTTAATGCCTATAATTGTAGCTTACTTTGGTGGTAGGACCTCTTGTGAGTCCGCACTGGTGGGTACCACCACCATGCTTATTTGTGCCGTGAAGCAGTAATGCATTTGGGTTTGAAGGGCAGGGCAGCCGTTGTAACTATACTTGAGACCTTAGAACTTATATCTGAAGATGGGTGGCACATTTACGTTGTGGATATCTATGGGCCCCAGTAACCACTTAACGCCAGGTGGGCTGTGAGGTTGTTTACCCATCTAAGCAATAAAAAAAACATTTATTAATATACCTATACAAATAAAAATATAGCTGATAATGTTAAAAATAATTAATTAACAATGTGTAAATAAAATGAAAATATAATGACCTGCTTAACAACAAGACCATATGAGAATGGAGAGATGTTCAACATGTTGAGAAGGGTGGCTTCAGAAGCTCCAACCTTGTCACCGGGCTTCAAGATGTGAACATCGTTGATGATTTCAATAGTACCTTAAAAATAAAAAAAAATAACCTTAATTTTATTGGATACACTCAAAGATATAGATAAATTAGACATAATCAAAGCTTTTAACAATAACAACTCTGAGATGTAAGTTTGAAATATTCACAGCAAAACCCTTTTATGGTTTCTTTGCAATGTTATCCTGTTTTTCTTAGTAGAGATTTCCTTTTTTTAATAGACTTGTTTCTTACAAATGCCAGTACAATTATCATTTTAGGAACAATTATACTAGGATAAGTTGTAAGAGTTTCATTTAGTCTGAAAGCGAAGCCAGAGAGATAGAAAAAGCTCACTGGTTTTAGAACAGACAATGATATTGTTGTGTAAAGGCAACTATGCTATTATTATATTATATATTTAATATTTCAATTTTATTATAGGTTTGTTGGTCTCTACAAATTACTATTTTATTTAAGTTACTTTGGTTTATTTGAATATGTAAAAGTAAATAGAACTTAAGGTGCCATAGGATTTTGGAATTAACCTTTTTTTTGATTCAACAGTGTTTTTTTTTAGTTTATCCCAACATTACCATACAATAGTTTTGTAATTGGTAGTAAAAAAACATGAAATTTAATTATTCCATTTAGTGGATAAAATACTTTTCCTTAATGAGTAATCAACCTTATATAAATTTGCCCAAGAGTATTAAATTAACACATCTTTTATAACGCTCAAATAACCCCCATGATCTGAAAAACTTGCGAAAAGTATTTCCGCATATTATATTGTTTCAATTTTAGCTTGTATACTTTTTAATACTAAAATTTGTTTACTGATAGTGCAGATATGTAGATACAGTATTAAAATCTTACCCTTTGAAATCTTGGTAGGGATGGAAAGAGCTTGGAAGAAAGAGGTCTTCTCTGGACCGAGGCCGGTGTTGTGGGCGGGAATGACGACTGACAATGGGGCAATGGCACCGGGACGAGCTGGAGCCTGGACTTTGTTCTCCAACAGTTTGTCACGGACCTAATAAAAATATGATTAGGTTTCTTAAAAACCAATGAAATTACTAGTTGGAAGGAAACAAGGTTTAAAACGCAAAGTTTTAAATAAAACTGGTATTTTTCATGACATACATTTTGATAAGATACTCTTTTATGATATGATATAATTTGATGTACATATTTTTCGCCATAAACCTTAGCAGGCATACAGGCTATCTGAAGGCAAGTGTTCAGTTGCTCATGTTCAGCTCAGGAACAGCGGAGCTATTGCTTATTGCTATACTACACATTATGGATGACCTGATTGAACATAACTCTTGTTACCTCAACGAATTGCTTATTGATAACTTATTCAAATGCTATATTAATCACTAGAGATAATTTAATTGAAATACATTACCTCAACGAGGTCTCCGCGGGTGAACACGAAGCCAACGTTGCCCTTGATGTGTGGCAACAGTTTCTCGAGGGCTGGATTGTTGTCCAGGTGGTCTTTGATGGCTTTGCGCATCATAGTGTTTTTTCCCATGAGCACGATACTGGAGCCACGTAGCGAGATACGGATCTGCTGCATCTGTTGCGAGCCCACGTTATCGGCACCCACGATGAAACATTTTGGGTACTCGTCCAAGAGTTGCTGTAGTTAAAATGAGTTATGTTCTAATTAATATGTATATTTCACCTGACAATAAACATGTTTCCAGTTCCATATTATGTGGACATTATTAGATGTGATTAATTTACTTACGATGATCTTAACGAAGTAGTTAGACTTCCAAGTAGCCTTGTCCTCCCTACCCATCCTGGATAGTGTGGCGTAGGGACTTCGATGAAATTTAAGGACTGAAAACGATACAGGTTTTACTTAAAAGTATGTTTTGATCCTGACTACGTTAATCACAAAATATTTGTTTTAGGTTTACACAATACTCTTAATAATCAATATTATCTGGTTAATTTTGAATTTAATCATCTAAAATTACATATTTGTTTAGATTTAATTTGATACTCACCAAGACAAAACGCACGACTTCCGTGCGGGACAAATTCAAAATGGCTTTACAATAGGGGTAACCAATTTGAAATTTGAACAAACTGTATTATCTATGAATGAACTGAGCTTTCAGAAAATCGATCCTAGATTACGATCTTCGATTTAAGTCGATCTCCTTCGATTAGATATCTTTCCTTATGATCTAGTGGAGAGATGTAGATGATTGCTATTCCCATTCATCGTTCTCGTCGAACCCGTCGCTTGCGAAGAAGGGCTCGGCGAGTATATTAAAGCACAGACACACCTCAATGAGTTTCTCGCCGGATCTTGGGTCGCATTTTTGATCCGGTGGTGGATTCTGCGAGGCACTGCTTTTGCTACGGTCAGTGTTAGCAGCTTCGCCAAGTTTGAGCCCCGTGAGCTCACCTACTCGTTCAGTAACGTTGATATAGCCTCTCAAACTCTCAAGACTATCAGTATAGGTATGGAAAAAAAATGTTTTTCGTGGTTTATCTAAAAGTACATGTTTCAATGTGTTTATCGATGTCAAAGTGCTCTGAAAATGTCCTATTATTCATTTAAGTACTGTTCTGTCCTATATTATTTTCATGCAGCTGATAAGACAGTGAAATAAAAAACAAATTTAAATCTTAGCAGCAAATCGTCGTGCTTTAAAGTATAAGATAGATTATTCGTATCGTATCAGACAATGCGATTATGCTACTGTTCATATCATGAAAGCATATACCTATTTTTAAAACCAAAAATACGCACTGCTTCTTCATTTTTTCAGTGTATCAATCGGTTTCTTGCGATGCCGTCGCATTCAGAGTCGAGTTTAAAAAATTTTCAATGATTATAAAAAGACATATTTAGATTTTTCAATCTGAAATAGCAAATAAAGTAGAAGAATAAAATGAAGTTTCATTATCGGTGGTTCTAATTAATTATATAAGGTTCTCCAGTAAAAATACGGAACCATTTACTGCTACAATACCGGAATAGTCGCGTTAGTTTTAAATCACATTCAATTGATTTTTAGGTAACATCTGTTAGGCGTTAATTCTGAATTAAGCATTTCTTGACTGAACGGAACACAACATTATTATCGATTTTAATAATTAAGAATTTAGATTGTTCGTTGGCCAAATAGTGCTTTCTCAAATTTAAAAATGTCAACTATTTGGTTTGTCAGACTGTCAAAATTGTCGAAATAAAAAAATTAAATTATCAAAGACTTCTTTCAAAATTGTTACAAATGCAGTGTAAAAATTAGCCTTTAGAATCCTTGAATTGATTGAAATTAACTTGTGTAAACAAAGTAACTCATTTCAGTCAATTTAATATGTCATTATTTCGTAAACCGAGGAGGATCCAGCGACGCGTGTTCTGTGCCGATGATGATGAGGAAGATGGTGAGCCCGAAGCTCCACCTCCGCCGGTCATTAGCCAAGAGAAGGAGGTTAAAGAGAAGAAATCAGTTAAAACAACTGCCCTACTTAGTTTTGCAGATGAAGGTAAAACAATAGAAAGTAGTTGTTAAAATATTGGTACCAAATTTGTTATTGGCTGAATGGTTAATTTAATAACGACGATTGAAAGCAAAATAATATAACAATCACCGAAATAATGTAATAAATTTGCACTCAGCCTTATTTAGGTATTACATTAATGCAGATTTTGGTAATTGCTTTCATGAAACACATCAATCGACGTTTCAAGCTAAGAATGTGTAAACAAAACCATTTAATAAAGTTAAGCATCATGCATAAATACAAAGTGAGCATAAATTTTTCAAGTATTTGCCTGCTTGAATTATAAATAAATATTTATGAAAACAAAATTTTTCATACATCATTTTCACTCATGGTAAAGAGTTTGTGTTTATACTATAACACTAGTATAGTAAATAATGTACCACAGACACCCTTGTTGTGAATTTCAGAGATTGAAATTAATTTAAATGTATTATTTATTGATTGAAAATATTATCTGAAACGATAAACTGTTCTTCAAAATGAAACTGTTTCCTCCTCCTCCTTCAATCGATCGCTCATTGCTGAGCATCGCGATGCGCCTGTTGTGACCTTTTTTTGTAATTTGTAGGCACTTATGTTGGTCAGTGGCACAGTGAAGTGTGTGACTCAGTTTTGTGTCTAGATGCTCGGACACTTGGTCACTCCATCTTTTTTGGCTCCAACTTCTGGACTGGAAACTGTTTATAAAATATATGAACATAAAATATAAAAATAAATCTAAACTGTATAATTTGTCTACATAAACAGAAGAAGAAGAATGTGAAGTCTTCAAAGTGAAGAAGTCCTCGCAGAGTAAGAGAATTTCCAAAAGGAGAGACAAGGAGAAAAAACGTCCGTTTGATGGTGATAATAACAGATATGACAATAATGGGCATGAGGTGAGGTGTTGTGAAGGTGATGATGATTTTCATTTATCCATTGGAAGTATTAAAACAGAAGTACTAAAAAAGACGTTCACAATTGGCTTAATAGTGGAATTTTGAGAGCAGAACAAGAGATCTTTTTTCTTATTGCAGTGGGTATTTTGCACTCAAACTCTAATTTTGAAATTTTACTTTCACTGCATCTACATATATTTGGCTTAATGTTTGATTAGTTCGTACTGATTAGACTCCATATTGGCTTAAAGCAGGTATTTGAGAAATTGCACTTTTATTGGCAAATACTCATTATAATATATTTGATGATATAATTATGTTCCTAACTGTTTCTATCATTACAATGTTTGGTTCTAACAATGACAAACCTGTATTATATTACAATTACTTGCAGGCTTTTTTACTTTTGACACTGATGACATCTTAGAAAATAATATTCTTGTGAATCGAGAAATGTTCTCTTACACTCTGACTGTTATTACTGAAAAATTTTATATGAATTGCTAGGCTTTTTAAGCTTTGGTTGATTGTCATTAATTGAACAGATTTAATTGATTTGTAAGATATGACAAATATTTTACTGCACCATTGTTCTAATTCTGTCTAAATGTTACACCGCTAGATTTCCCAGATGTAAGAATAAAACTATGTAGGAGCGCAAACTTGTAAAATTTTGAATCTATAACTACCAGTGGAGACTCTAAGCTGGATAACATTGTTATGTACAAAAAGTAACCTCCAGTCCAAATACTTGGGCACCCATTTTTAATACTTAATGAATAATTCTACATCATGTCTCAGGAAAGCCATGTTATCTGGGTTTCAGTTACTAAACACCAGATGTAAAAATATGTAAACACCATAATCATGGACTAATAAAATACTAATGCTATAAAATAAATCTAGGACAACAACGACAATGGTGTAATACCTATGGAGGTGGATGAACAGAAGCCTAAAAAGAAGAAAATAACACTAGAAGGACTGATACTATCTGGCAGAGAGGCTCTGGCTGCTGATGGAGCCGGAGATATCTCTGATGATGATGAGCCTGATGAAGGGGGCAAGTTCCCTCAGTACCGCCCTGAGTCGGTGAGGGCTGCACTGGCGGTCGCGGCCGGCGACATACCCGACGCCGCGCTCATCCACGCCGCTAGAAAGACGCGACAGCAGGTATGAGAGGTGAGGGACTAGTGGACGCCGCCCTCCTGATATTGGTTGTCTTTAATGTCTGTTAAGTGTTATTGACGACGATGGGATTAAATTTGAGGAAAAAGTGTCTAAGGTTTTTATTAATTTTGACATTCTGAAGTCACTATCATGGTTCTGCTGAAATAGGGGAATGTAATTTAAATACATCAGTTTGATAGTTTATGCATGCTCTATGATGCATTTGTAGGTCTGTTAAAAATCGGAGTGTCTTAACGTTTGAATTTCTTGATTGGCTGAAATCACACACTATTGAAATTGGATATTCAAGTTCCACATTATTAAATTTAAACCACAACTTTATATATGGGAAAGTTCTCAGTGGGTCACGTACCTGATCCGGTGGTAGATTCTGCGAAGCACTGTTCTTGCGAAAGATCGTGTTAGCAACGTCGTGAGCGTTGAGCCCCGTGAGCTCACCTACTTGTTAGATTACGCTCACAGCATCGCAAGGCTACCAGCGTAGATAATAATAAAAAAAAACAATTTTTTTTAAATTTTTCACCTCAAAAGTTTAGGATACAAGTTATTTCTTTAATACTTAATTAAATTATAATCATATAAATATGTCTTTTATTAGTGTTTAATAAATACAATGTTGGCCAATTATCTTTAATGACTCAATATAATCATTCCATATGTCGTCTATGTTGATTTCCGGGGTCAATAGTGGTCTCTTCAGGTAATTACATGGGTCCATGTCAAATACAAATCTAATTGTCGTCTAAATAGTGGATCCCATTGCTGCAGTGTTTTGTTATTTAGACTGTCTCTTGTTAGGGAATGGGATAACAGTTGTAAATACAGATTACTCTAAAATTTCAGGCTCAACCTTCTTTTTGGGCAAAATAATTAATTTGCCAATATAGGCTACCTAAAACACAACATATTTTCGTAACTTTATGAGGTTTTTGTTAAGCATGCAAGTTGTAGTTTAAGTCTTCAAGTTTCATGTGTTATTGAAGTTCGATAAGAAAACCAGTAGAGATGCATTCTTCTAGTTATATTGTTTCTTCTTGATGAGCACTTGCTTTTGCATGTTCATGTTACTCTAAATCATTATTAAGATTCAAATTGTCAATTGTCTGTCTGATGTGGAATTGTCAAAAGATGGGACCGATCCAAATTCTTATCAGAATCGGCTCCAAAGAGAAGCAGAAAGCCAAAGAATTGTTATTCAGCTATTAGTAAATTGTACTTTATTAAAATTTTCATGAAACTTCCAGGTGATTCAATGAATGTTCTATTATATATTCTTCTTATATGTTCTGTATAACGTTTGACATATATTTCTGTGCAGTGATGGGTGAGGCGAACATTAGTATTAAAGCTAAAAAAAAAACAATCAATAATACATACTTCAATCACTAATATATGCTCCCGAGTGTATCAGCTCCCAACTATCGATACTAATACTAATTAATTTTCTGATCATTTAAAATACAAACTCCAGTATAGTGATTATAGTGTTAACACAAGAATTTCTTTTTTTAAATATATTATTGGTCTATTGAGTATATTTAAAAAAATCCTGTCGTTTCGTCTCTTGCCATATGCTGCACCAGTACCTACAGAGACTAGAACATGATGCCGTTGATTGCAGGCTCGCGAGCTAGGTGGTGATTACGTTCCGCTGAAGCCGGAAGCTGGCCCTGGGTCCAGACTGGTCAGAGACGATGACGGGTCCGGTGATGACGAGGAAGAAGGTAGGATAGCTGTCAGAGGCCTTGAACTGCCCAGCGATAGACCACAACGTGAGTATCAAACATTAGATGGGATTTGTATTCATTGTCATTTTTATATCGGCAGCTTTATAATATTATGATCCTATTCATTGAGTTAGGGGAGCTTTCAAGTTTTTTATAAAAACACAGCCAGAAATTATCATCCATACTATCATACAAATGTCCTAAATGTAAAAGTGAGATTTTAACGGTCTCGCTTCTAGACCATTTAATACCATACAATTTTAAAGGATACATACATATATTTTTGAAGCTATACTTCTTTAGGCGCGTTGTGAAAAATTGATGAGTGTGAAATTTTACGATGCGCGCGCACCGTGACACAAAATTAACAGAATGAAGTTGCCCACTAAATCGCTCATTAAAATACGACCGACGTAACTTGGCGAGTCTGAATATAGCCGCAGGTGAACTTTCCGAACCGTACCGAGAATTACCGAATCCGAACAAAAACAGTTTCACTGTAAAAAATTGCGCCAAGTCCACGTTTATAAAACTTATCTCAATAACATTTGCACTTTAAAAAAAGAAGACTTCAATAGCTTTCATTCTCTACAAAAATATGTGAAATACAAAAAAATACCAAGAAACCGTCATAAAGATGAAAAAATTAAAAAAAAATTGTTGAAAATTTAAAAATAAAAAAATAAAAATTTTATCGTACTTGGCGCGCGTCATTGAGTACCCCAAATTTTTCAGGATAAATGAACATCCTTTCAATGTTTAGAAATTTATAAGTAGGTCAACCTATGAAATGCATAAATGTAATTAATGAATTATTATTTCATAATAAGTTTTACAAAAGTTAAGTAAAATCGACATCTCATACGTATGTTATTTGAATTTTTTTCATTTCCCACTCATCTTTTATGATTTGAACTAAACACCCTCTCGTGTTCGTTTATACAAATACAAGCTACTTACGAGTCGATACGTATGTATACGTTGGCTTCAAAACATTTGAAAAAATTCTCAAAGATGTTTTTCAAAGGGTAGAAAAGAATAATAAAGTTTCAGCTGAATCTAAAGGGGTCGAACGCAAAAGTGGTCGATTTGGCATATAATAGCCCATAGGTATATAGTGAGAGCTGTTGAAAATTACCGTAGTTCTATCTCAATTTCTCATAAAACGCTAACAAGAGCGAAAAAGACAACCTGGGTAACTTTTTCAGCTTTCACTGTATATTAAAGCAAAGTGGTTTTTTTCTCGGGTTGAAATTCTTCCGAAAAATTTTGGGGTACTCAATGACGCGCGCCAAGTAAGATAAAATTTTTATTTTTTTATTTTTAAATTTTCAACAATTTTTTTTTAATTTTTTCATCTTTATGACGGTTTCTTGGTATTTTTTTGTATTTCACATATTTTTGTAGAGAATGAAAGCTATTGAAGTCTTCTTTTTTTAAAGTGCAAATGTTATTGAGATAAGTTTTATAAACGTGGACTTGGCGCAATTTTTTACAGTGAAACTGTTTTTGTTCGGATTTCATATCTTTTTGTTAAGTAATATTTTTTGCTCATTTATTACTTAATAAAAATAAATTATAAATAGTGACTCAGCTTAAAAGCTAATGAAACGCTCAATTAATTAGTGTTTTAATGTTAGGTGCCCGACTGGCATGAGACTCTCGGGTTGTCAGTTCCGGAATCGACCGGGGACACGTGTATTCCGCTTCAAAGTCTAGCGCGCACTAATTGGGGGTGCGAATGATGCAACAGATGCGCGGGCGCGGGTATCGCGGGGTGGGTCGTCGCGGCACGGACCTGAGTCACATTCTCTTTGGCTGCTGTTGCCCCGCGAAACGGAACGTTGCGTTACATACTCCCCCTCCAAGTTGGGAACGCGTCCCGAGTCCAACTTGGGACTGTTAGTCTGAAGACGCGGCCTTCCTCTCTGCCTCTTTGGCATAATTGGATCCGTACTTGAATTTGACGGAGAGTGGGTTAAATCCGCGGTGTGATACTTGCCGATGACATTGTTTGACAAGTCTGCTATAAAGTACGTTGTAGGACTAACTATTTTTACTACGCGATACGGGCCATCCCGTCGGGGCATGAACTTACGTGTTACACCCCTAGACGCATAAGCAAGCCATAACGAAGGAAATACTCTTCCAGTAGGACTCGGGAGCAAGCCACGGCGGTGGCATCAACAAGTGCGTAGAGTTCTACCCATCTTGTAGCTACATCCTCTACCAGGAGTACCCATCGCTCCCCCTGCTCTCCTTCTGGCAGTGGCCCGAACAAATCGATTGCGAGAACCTCTCCTCGCTGTTGAAGCACAGGAGTGAGCCTATACGGCGGTACCGATATAGGCGGATGATCACCGGTATCAATGTGGTGCTCGGCGTAAAGGGTTGGGGCTCCCCCCACCCTAAAGATGTCTCCATTCTGCTGCAATAAATGTGATAGCTGCTGCCGTTCATCGGAGCCAAGCATAGAACCCTTATCATCACGCAGGAAGTCAGCAGTAGAAGCAAACATGCATGGCTTAGGGCACTCATATTCAATTGGATAGGTAACCCGTTTTCCCGAAAAATGCCAAGTGGATGAAGCAAAGTCAAGCACAATACCTGCCGCCACCAAAAAATCCATGCCAAGCAAAGTTTCATTATTTTGAGCATCTGGAAAAACAGTAAATTCAAGGGTTACTGACCTTTCGGGACTTATCCTTACTTCTAGAGTAGTGAGCAAAACTCGGCGGGTGCGCGCGGAACCGTCTGCAAGCCTCACCCGACGCCTGGTTTCCTCACACGGATGGTTATGCTTTAACAGCGATTCATAAAGCAACGCACCGGCAACGCTACTCTTAGCTCCCGTATCCAACAAAGCATTACCTCGTATACCTAAAATTTGAACACTTAAAATTGGTCTTAACCTAACCTGGTGCTCAGTAGAGTTACTCTGGGCAACACTTTTCACATTAGAATTAATCGTCGAAAAATGTCCGACGTTTTCCATGGTCACCCTATTTTCGTTCATCATGGTCACCCTATCGCTTCCACTTGGTACCTCGGAATAACTATGTTTTGGTTCGGTACCACTCGAGTAACGCATCAGGGGCCTATTCCTAGAACTAATATTATTGTTTATATTATGATTAAGTCTAGAATAATTTTGAAGTCTAGCCTTGTTATCAGTACCGAAAAAGCGCGGAGGAAGAATCGCCTTAAAATCGGTAGGATAATAATTATTTTCATTATCAACAAAACATTGTTTACGATTATTAATATAAATGGACGACTTTACGGTGTTTGAAGTGCAAGCTGTATGCAACGAGCTGTCGCGATGAATAGAGTTCACTGAACTTGACAGCTGTGTATTTACTTTACCAATAGGTAAATCGGATGTGACTGATCGGGTCCGTGCAGCGTCGACGGCGTAATAACTTGCGTTACACTTTGTACACTGAGACCGAGTAACACCTTTGGTACCACACCCGTAACACGAGGATACAGCTTGCGTATTTTCGTTGTCGAATTTCGTTTTTGACGCTAATTTTAAACACTCATCACGAATATGTCCGTACTTTTTGCAATAAACACAGAACAGTCTTTTAACAATCGACGTAGATGATACATTATCAGTGTTCGTGTAGCGAGGCGCGGGGACTCGAACGGTGCTCGGCGCAGCGCTGTCGTCGCGTGGCGGGCCGCCAGCGGCGCCCGAGTTGAATATTTTCCGCGGCGTCATCCGCGCGTATGTATGCTGCGAAGTCGAAGCACCGGCGGGAACTTCGCCTACGGTACTACCCGATGAACGTGGCGTCGCTCGCTGAGGATGATGAATAAATTCAGGCGGACTGGTCTCGTAGATGGAGTCCTCGATATGGCGCGTTTTCTTTAATAACGTGTCGTATGAAGTTATTTCGTCTCTTCTTAATCTTTTACGAACACGACGGTGTAGAAGGCCGTAAAGCATATCAATTTGAACTTTCTCACTAAGGTCACCAGGTGGGAGTCGAGCTAGTAGGGCTCGTGCTCTGGCAACGAAGATCTCCGTCTTCTCTCTTTGTCCTTGCGACATTTTGAAGAGCTCTAAGTAGACTCGATGGGGCGGTCTGCAATCACCGAAAGCGCTTCGTAACGATGATAAAGCGTCGTCCCAGGAAGTGATGCTAGCTTTAACGCCTTGCCACCACACGGCTGCATTTCCGGTTAGTAACATCGAGAGTCCTCGTAACGCGATGGCGTGTCCTACGTCAGCACAATCTTTGTATGATTCGACCGCGTCAAGGAAACCGTCGAGTGAGTCGCCGGGCGCTCCGCTGAACCGCGCCGTGCATGACGCGAAGTTCCCAGAATGGTGAGCGGGCGTCGAGGAAGGCGGCGATGTCGGCTCCGACGTCGGTGTTGCTGATGATTCGAGTTGAGTTTTATGCTCAAAAACTCGGTCGAGTAGGCGTTCGAATGCTGCCATTTGACTTTCTTGTAATGACGCCATGTTGTTTGCGGTAAATGTTGGCGTCGGTCCCGCGGTTGAACCAATTTCTTCTTCAACGTCTTGAAAATCGGATTGACGCCGTGAGTGACGACGAGTACGTGTCGTAATTACGTAGATTCACTCCGAAATACTAGTTAAAGGGCCCGCGCTTGGGCTGCCAGTTTAATGTTAGGTGCCCGACTGGCATGAGACTCTCGGGTTGTCAGTTCCGGTATCGACCGGGGATGCGTGTATTCCGCTTCAAAGTCTAGCGCATAGATTATACACTTAATATATTAGGTCTGGCGCGCACTAATTGGGGGTGCGAATGATGCAACAGATGCGCGGGCGCGGGTAGCGCGGGGTGGGTCGTCGCGGCACGGACCTGAGTCACATTCCCTTTGGCTGCTGTTGCCCCGCGAAACGGAACGCTGCGTTACAGTGTAATAATAATCAACATCAACTTTTACAAATTTAAACCGAATTAAATTTTGTTTCAAATGTGAAGGGTAGATGACGCTGTTCTTAATTATTTCAGAATTTAAAATTAAAATCTGAAAGCCTTGAAACATCAATCCGCATAAATGTAATTTAAAAACTACAGTAAGAGGCTTAAATAAAAAGCTGAACTTAACTCAGCCTTAATTAGAATTTTCTTCGGAATTCAATAGTAAAGTTCAAGTTATTTTGATGAAATCAAAACCGAAATATTCATAGCATCTTAAACAATCACCTACGAATAAATATTAGTTATTATATTATTTATTATTCGTAGACAATCACAACGGTTTTATAGTTTTGGGAAGGGATTTTTTGTAACGCCATCTCGTAAAGTATTTAGTAATACATTACAAAACAAAATTGTTTCTCCAACAGTAACAACAGTACTTGCTTCGGCAGTACTTAAACTAAAATACTAACAGTAACAACATTAACGTTATTTAATGTATAAACCGTTCAATAAGAACTGCAAACTCCCCTTGAAGCTACAGTTTATGTAGGAATAATGACTTTTTGGCGGGAACGCGAGGTGTGAAGTTGTGTGATTTGTTTTAATTTGTCTATTTAGTGTTTCTTCGGGTTTAAATGTGTAATAATAGTGGTTTATTAACTGTTTAATATCTGTGAAAGTGCACAAATGTGGGAAAATTAAACAAAGCCGCTGTACGTAACTTCTCGGTTTCCTCCAAAAAGTCCACTGAGATCTTAGTAAATGACCACCACCATTTTACTGAGATTATATTTCATTCCATATCATCTCATCTCATTTCATTTCATCCCATTTGATTAATGTCTCAAATTAATCATCTTCATTTCATTTCACTCCATAATATCACATTTTATTTCACTCCATAATATCATTTTTCATAAAAATATGAATATAAATTAAAATAAGACATGAGTTAAAGGTCTCAGTTACCAGGTCATAAAATCCATTACAAATAGGAATAATTCCAGCGCACCCTGGCGGCCGTAGATTACCATTCTCGAATATTTATAGTCTGTGGCATGTCACTTTTTACATCGAAAAAAGTCAGGATCGAAATTTTTGAGCGAGCCATAGTTTGTGGTGATAAAATTAATAATTTCAAGTAGATTAATTGTTGTAATTGATATAACTAGTTAATATCAGTAAAATAAAGTTGTGAGTGATTGATATAATATACAATTTAGGAACCAGAAGTACCGTAGAATTAAATAAAATTTCGCAACCTCAAAAAACTGTTCTGCTCACAGTAAACACAGTCGGTAGTCTGGCGCTCCGTTTACAACGGGATTTTTGAACGGAACTTGGCGCCAGATTCTACCGAATCTGTGGATTTATACGATGTCAAGAAAAGGGATGTCCAATATACGTGTTTGAGGATGTTGTTTAATCGATTTTTTTTCAAATTGATTAAAATTTAAATAAAAAAAAAAGAAATAAATTTAATAAAAATAAAGTATAACTTCTTACGCGCGTACATAAGTACACGCACCCTTTTTTTCTGTAATAATAAGGCGACCAAAACTAAGTGTTAAAGCTTGTTCATATTATAAATAAACTAGATCGTATTATGAATAATACTTTTCACAGTGATCTTAGAACGGGCTTACAAAGGTCTGATATTTTTTTATGAATGAGTCCGTAACAATACTATGCTTCGTTGGTTTCATAGATTTGTACTTCGTTAATCGATTTACCTAATTTAAAGAAAAAGGTCTTTATCTGATCTTGAACGAAACTCTGTCTGCAAAGATAAATTTTAGAAGATGTTCACACTAATGGGGTTACTAAGTAAAGTTTTAAATATATTGCGTTCCCACATCGAAAAGCAGGCGCCTTCTGGTTTAATGTTTTATATTCAAAGAAGTCAAGGGCATTTCTATACGGTCTTTTGGATTGAATTTACCGGAAAGATTACAGGTCTCTTTACACAAACAATACCTATGTCTTCAAACATAACATAATTTTCATACTAAACTTTGACATTAATATGGAATACCAGAAAGATATTGTACTCCAAACAAATTCTAGTATTTCATTATGCTTCAAATTGTATAATAATGACATGACTTACCCCCTCCACCCAGGTGGGACAGCGGCCGCGACTCCTGAGGAAGAATTGAATAGTGACGTCGAAGAATGGGAGGAGCAACAACTACAAAAAGCAAGACCCGTTATTGCTGATATCACAGGTACAAAACAATCTCATTGAAGAATCTATTTCGATGATAGAAAACACATGACGTCTTTTCGCATTAAAAGTGTACAATTTCCAAAAATATTCGAAATTGAGTTAATATGCGGAATCATTTGGTATCACCAGTATTTTTCTTATAAATACTGTCAAAAGAGCGTAGTTTAGTTTTAGTGTTTTTATTTTTTTTATTTTACCTATATTTTGATTACTACTAACAAATTATTACATAATTTTATCTTACTTTAAAAGACAGATAATGTATCTAGTAAAAAATAATGTTACAAAGATGATTAATATTCAAAATATCACATGTTGAACGTTTAAAACACTCTCCTGTAAAATTAGTAAGTTTTGAGATTATACAGTTTTAATGCGAGAAGACGATGTGTCCGTTGTACACGTTACTTTCAGTCTGCGCGTATACTCACGGCATATCCAAATGATTTCAAAGATATATTTAGTGTAGATTTGCAGAAATCGGATTCTGTTGTTATTAAATATATATTTTTTTTTCAGGCGATAATACAGAAGTGAACCCATTCGCGGTGCCTCTTCCGGTGGCGAGCACGAAGACGCCCCTCCGCCCGCTGCTGGTGGACTCGGAGCGAGCCCCAGCCTCCGCGCAGGACCTGGTCGACGCGCTACGCAACCGGTAACCCGGCCTCGTAATTAACTTATTGATCTGGTCGCCTGCCGAGTGCCGCGTCACGTCGCCTCGCCTGGGTTTATTGTGTAAAGGCTACTACTATTCTGACTATTTCATTCGGTTTGCACTTAATGCAATTGCGGTTTGCAAATTGTAATTACTAGGTATTTTTAAATTTTTTTTTTTTATTTTAATTATCCGAATTCTGGTCCTTTGAGCCTAATTGTCATTTGGTGTAATGATCTACAAAGTAAAATTGAGTGTAATGAAATTAAGTTTATAATCACGACAATAGTACGAATTTGATTGAAATAAAATGGTATTAAATGGTATAGTAAGCGGCACGTAAGTTGGCAAGGTTTTGGTGTAGTGGGGGTAATGTCGCGCATAGTGCACATTGCAACAAAAAAATGGTCACTTTTATTGCCCGCATATAATTTAATTTAATTTTATTTAATTTTTTACTTGCCATAATTTGTTTTTAAGCCTTTGTGTTTAGAAGAAAGTTAAAGAAAAGAGAGGAATTCGTGAAGTGTATTAGGTGTTATAAATAAAATACAATTAAAAGTTAAGAAGTTTATTTAAAAAAATATACTTCATATTAAAAATTATGTGTCGCCATCGTCACTATCATTTTCTAATAGTGCTACCCCTTGGATTAAATTTATGGTAGCACCTGAGCTGGTGGAAGGAGTTGGCTCCTCATCGTTGACATAACGAAGAGTCGCTGTCGTCACTGGCGTAAATAATAAAACGCTCAGTGACTGCATCGACTATATGGTCATTGGTATTTGGTCCTGGCATTGCAAACAAATTTAAAAGAATAACACTCGTAACAAAAACTAAATTTAAAACAATAATAACAACTCGTAACAAAAACTCAATATAAACAAAGGGTTCCTACAATTTAGTAGGCGCATGTGTAATCAGGAGCGAACGGAACGTGGACGCGATGCGGGAACGGAGAGTCGACTGACTCACCAATCGCGCGCTCGGAACGGTGCTACGTCTTTCCCCGCGTCCCGCTTGACAACCAAAGAGACCTAAAAAACGACTTCTGCGCATCTGACGATTCTTGCCAAGTTACGTGCCGGGGACTATAATAGCTTCCCAGTAAAATGGTGAAGATATGCTAACACTCGAATGTAAATTACGTTATAATTTGAAAATCTATGTCTCGTGTTTTTGTTTCATTTACTTGCATTAATACACTTTTATAGACATCAAATTTAGACTTGAAGAAATAATTTAATAAAATAAAATAGTTAATATATTTCCAATCCTCGTGTATCTGCTCTAAGTGAAAGTGCAAGTTGAGATCAATATGATGTTACAGGATGGAGGAGCTGCGGGGCGAGCGCGCGGAGGCGCAGTGCTGGCGGGCGGCGGGCGCGGGGCGGCTGGCGGGCGCGGTGCGTGCGCGGGACACGCGGGCCGCCCGCCGCGCCGCCCTGGACACGGCGTACCGGCGCGCGCAGGCCGCCCGGGGCTACCTCACCGACCTCATCGAGTGTCTCGACGAGAAGGTGCCGACCGCTTCTCGATACCTTCTAGGGCAGCGGTCGGGGAACCGGGGTAAATTACCCCAAATGGGGTAAAATGAAATTTTGGGGAGTAAAAATGAAACTTTTGTGAGTAAAAAGTATATATTGAAGTGAAACTTCTTTAGAACCATTAAATTTTTTGTTATTGTTTTCTTTTCAAAATTATCATGGGGGCTATAATATGAAAGATGAAAAAAAGAAGCGATTTCGTTTTTTTGGTTCTTCACCATGGGGTAATATCAACTTACACAAAAATATTTTGGGGTAATAATTAAAAAAGTTCCCCGACCGCTGTTAGAGACTGTATGTATGACTGTATGACTCGAGAAATCAATCGAATTTTTAATACGCTTTTTTATTAACTTCAAACATATATGTATGTTTGTAACGGAATTTTTGAACATGATTTTGACCCCCTTCAAAACGTCGGATTAACTCGAAATTTGGTATATTTATTAATGACTGATGACAATTCAATATTTAAAAAAAATTTGTAAAAATTGAAATTCAACTAAAAAATTAATAATAAATATAAGTTTAAAAAAAACTAACAAAATCCGCTTTATAGAAAATCCAACTTGTTAAAATTTATTTTCTATTTTTTAGTTGGATTTTCTATAAAAGCGTATTTTGTTAGTTTTTTTAGACTATTATTTATTATTTTAATAACTATATAATTTAAAACGGGGTCGTGGCGTTCCTCGCTTGTATAAACAGATGCCGAAGCTAGAAGCACTAGAAGCGAGAGCGCTGGCGATGCACAAGAGAAAATGCGATTTCCTGGTGGAGAGGAGGCGCGCGGACGTCCGCGACCAGGCGCAGGACGTGCTGGCCATGGCTGGTCAGTACCTCACCACTCGGCTGCAGGGGGACCGCGGGGGGTCGCTCGTCGCAATACCCACGCGTGTGATTCCATTACAATGCCATAGCGGTCTATAAGTTAACAACAGAACGCACCCATAGATACAGCCCACTGAGTATGTAGCAGGATCTTCTGAATCAGTCGCAGTCCGATCGGTGATAGATAAGGCTCTCTCTTGGTGATAGATAGGGCTAGTGCTAGCAAATTATCTCAGATGGCCGCTGGGCCGGAAAGTTCTTGAGTGGCGACCGTGTACCGGATAACGTATCGTGGTTAGGCCTCCCACAAGATTTACTGACGGCCTATTGATGTTCGCGGGAATCCGCTGGATGCAGTCAGCGCGGGACTGGTCGTTGTGGCGAGGCTTGGAGGAGGCTTATGTCCAGTAGTGGACGTAAGCCTCCCCCAATTCCAGCGAATAGGGGAAAAATCCATGTCCGTACACAATGTGTCGCTGCCGTACCAATTGAAAGGAACTCGGCTAGATTCAACGGTTCTACATAAGGCAACTAACTACCTGGACGTAATCTGTATCGTACATTGACAGGCTGTCAACGTGCGTTACGACGTAACTCATCATCGGGTCGCGTTCTCATATTTAATGTAATCTATTCACATGACAACGAGATCGCAATTGTATGCTTGCTGCTGGCAGCTCGTCCCGGATCAGTCAAACCTGTTGATTCCGAAGAGAAGATACGCAGAGCAGCAGAACGCGAGGGTAGGAGACGAGCTCGACGCCTCAAGAGAGAGGCCACTGCTGCCGCAGCAGGCGCTCACGTCAGGCACAGGGACGGCGACTCTAGCGATGATGAACTGCCTCCGCATGAGCTACACCACTATACGCAGGAGAGAGGTAGGAGAAATATTATTATTTTTTCGTGATGAAGAAAATATTTGATACTTATCTACTTGCTAATTTTGTCTTTGTTTTTATTGCCTTTGTAGGCAGCTGAGCGTACGGCCCACCTGATGGTAAGTGGTTACCGTCGCCCATGGACTTAAGCAATGCTAGGAGCAGAGCCAAGTCGCTGCCTACCGTTAAGTACTCTCCATAAGCCTCGTTTGAAGAAGGACATGTCATAGCGCTCGGGAAACACCGTGGACACCTGATGATACGTGGCAAAAATGATCTCTGGAAGTGTACTGCGGATGATCGCAGTGGGTCCAGGTAGTATGGATGAACTCTACTCCGGTGGCGGGCGGTGCGATGGTAAAAACGAGATGGAGGTATCATCTCAAACAATTCCTCAGAGCACTCCCCATGGAACATACGGTACAAAATACAGAGGGAACCGAAGTCCCTCCGCAGATCCAGAGGTTTCAAACGATCCGTGAGAATGGGATTATCGACAATCCGAACGGCTCTCTTCTGTATGGAGTCAAATGGAAGAAGCTGATATCTGGGAGCCCCGGCCCAGAGATGGGAGCAGTACTCCACGCGAGGCCGGATTTGTGCTTTATAAAGCAAAAGTCTTTGTCTAGGCGTGAAGTACCGCTTCGTTCTGTTGAGGACTCCCAGCATTTTGGACGCCAACTTGGCTTTGCCTTCCAAATGAATCCGAAATTGGACTTCGCTCGAAATGTCGACCCCAAGTATCCCAATACTCTCGGAAGGTTGCAGGGATACTCCTTGGAATTGCGGCGCCATGACAAAGGGGTCCTTCTTCGCAGTGAACGCGCAAACTTGTGTCTTTAACGGGTGGAATTGATTCAAGTTCAATTCACCCCATTCGGATACTCGCCCCAGAGAGTTATCCACTTCAGACATAAGTTTTGATCGTCTCTCTTGCTCCGAGAGAGACTCTGATGGCCGATATATCGCGCATCCCCCGTGCTGTCATCCAATGCATGCCAATGCATGCCATCAATAGACAGCATGTCATTGATATACAGGATGAAAAGCGTGGGAGAGAGCACCGAACCTTGTGGAACGCCAGCGTTAATGGTCATGGTATCAGAACAGTCACCGTCTACAACGACCGTGATGCTCCGCCCATCCAAAAAGCTAGCGATCCACTTGCAAAGACTCTCGGGGATTCAGTAAGATGGTAACTTCGATAGAAGTGCCCTATGCCAGACCCTGTCGAAGGCCTATATCAATGCTCACAGCAAGAGCCTCGCTCTTGCTCTCCAAGGCTTCAGCCCACCTGTGAGTAAGGTATACAAGAAGAACGCCAGCTGAGCGACCGTGACGGAAACCGTACTGTCGGTCACTGATCAGCTGGCGATCCTCCAGATACTTCAGGAGTTGTATATTTATTATTCGCTCCATCACCTTGGAAAGCAAGGAAGTTATCGCGATAGGCCTGTAGCTCGATGGGTCCGACCGGTTACCCTTCTTGGGGATAGGGTGGACGTGGGCGGTCTTCCATGAAGACGGAACCCTGTTAGCGCAATAAGAGAGGCGATACAATCGCGTTAGCGCAGGTGTCAGCTCAGGGGCGCACGTTTTCAGAACCACTGCAGGGATGCCGTCTGGCCCACTCGACTTAAGGACGTCCAGGAGACGAAGCTCCCGCCTGACTGCACACTGCGTGAAGCAGATCTCAGGCAGGGAGCTATCACACCGGGGGATGTTCGGTAGTGTGGCACCCCCGTCGTCCACAGTCGAGTTCGAGGCGAAGAGATTGACCAGAAGGTCAGCCTTCTCTTTCGCATTATGGGCCAGACTGTCATCGGACTTGCGCAGTGGTGGGAGACTAGACCAGCAAAAGTTTCCTTCTGCAGCTTTGGCGAGCGACCAAAAAGCACGGCTCCTAGAGGGATAGCTCTTTAGTCGCTCGCCAAATCTAGTAACGTGCTCGGACTTCGCCTTGGCAATAACCTTCTTGTAAGACCTGGAAGCGGCATTATATTTCCGCCTTTCCTCTGAGGTGTTAGGATCCTGACGTCTCCTGGCACTATCCCATGCCACGTATGCGGACTACTTGAGGTCTGCAGCATCCCTGCTGGCATTGTTATACCAGGGTCTGCTGCGACCCCCGACGGGCACCTCAGAGGAGGGAATAAACAATTCCATCCCCTGGAGCACCACATCTTTAAGAAGGTCCGCACAGACGTCAGGATTAGCAGAGGAAAAGCAGAACCGCCCCCATGGGTAGGATGCGTAAAATTCACGCAATCCATCCCAACCTGCTGACATATACCGCCAAACTCTTTGATACCCGGTCGTCGTCCGACGACCAGGACGAGAGAGCGGTACAACAGCACGGATAAGGCAGTGATCAGACGATCCAAGATGACCATCTTTAACCTTGAACGATGTAAAGTATTCGAAAGGTCGAATGCAAATAGGAATTCACAATCCGGAAGATGTTTTTTTACCCATTTTAGTTCATGTTTTACTGCAACAAAAAGGGTTTTTGTATTTATTTTTATTGTTTAAACATAACAGCCGCAATTCGCGCTGAGTCAGCACAGCTATTCTCGGACGCGCTGTCAGCGTGGCGCGGCGTGCGTGGCGTGTGCAGGCGGCTGGCGAGGTGGCGCGCCGCCGACCCCGCGCTGTACTGTGACGCGTACGTCGCGGACTCCCTGCCGCGACTGTTGGCGCCCTACGTGCGACACGAGGTAACTAGACCGCGGGTGGCGCCCCGCCGACCCCGCGCTGTTCTGTGACGCGTACGTCGCGGACTCCCTGCCGCGACTGTTGGCGCCCTACGTGCGACACTAGGTAACTAGACCGCGGGGGGCGCGCCCGACCCCGCGCTGTACTGTGACGCGTACGTCGCGGACTCCCTGCCGCGACTGTTGGCGCCCTACGTGCGACACGAGGTAACTAGACCGCGGGGGGCGCGCGCGACCCCGCGCTGTACTGTGACGCGTACGTCGCGGACTCCCTGCCGCGACTGTTGGCGCCCTACGTGCGACACGAGGTAACTAGACCGCGGGGGGCGCGCCCGACCCCGCGCTGTACTGTGACGCGTACGTCGCGGACTCCCTGCCGCGACTGTTGGCACCCTACGTGCGACACGAGGTAACTAGACCGCGGGGGGCGCGCCCGACCCCGCGCTGTACTGTGACGCGTACGTCGCGGACTCCCTGCCGCGACTGTTGGCGCCCTACGTGCGACACGAGGTAACTAGACCGCGGGGGGCGCGCCCGACCCCGCGCTGTACTGTGACGCGTACGTCGCGGACTCCCTGCCGCGACTGTTGGCGCCCTACGTGCGACACGAGGTAACTAGACCGTGGGGGGCGCGCCCGACCCCGCGCTGTACTGTGACGCGTATGTCGCGGACTCCCTGCCGCGACTGTTGGCACCCTACGTGCGACACGAGGTAACTAGACCGCGGGGGGCGCGCCCGACCCCGCGCTGTACTGTGACGCGTACGTCGCGGACTCCCTGCCGCGACTGTTGGCGCCCTACGTGCGACACGAGGTAACTAGACCGCGGGGGGCGCGCCCGGCCCCGCGCTGTACTGTGACGCGTACGTCGCGGACTCCCTGCCGCGACTGTTGGCGCCCTACGTGCGACACGAGGTAACTAGACCGCGGGGGGCGCGCCCGACCCCGCGCTGTACTGTGACGCGTACGTCGCGGACTCCCTGCCGCGACTGTTGGCACCCTACGTGCGACACGAGGTAACTAGACCGCGGGGGGCGCGCCCGACCCCGCGCTGTACTGTGACGCGTACGTCGCGGACTCCCTGCCGCGACTGTTGGCGCCCTACGTGCGACACGAGGTAACTAGACCGCGGGGGGCGCGCGCGACCCCGCGCTGTACTGTGACGCGTACGTCGCGGACTCCCTGCCGCGACTGTTGGCGCCCTACGTGCGACACGAGGTAACTAGACCGCGGGGGGCGCGCCCGACCCCGCGCTGTACTGTGACGCGTACGTCGCGGACTCCCTGCCGCGACTGTTGGCGCCCTACGTGCGACACGAGGTAACTAGACCGCGGGGGGCGCGCCCGACCCCGCGCTGTACTGTGACGCGTACGTCGCGGACTCCCTGCCGCGACTGTTGGCGCCCTACGTGCGACACGAGGTAACTAAACCGCGAGGGGCGCGCCCGACCCCGCGCTGTACTGTGACGCGTACGTCGCGGACTCCCTGCCGCGACTGTTGGCGCCCTACGTGCGACACGAGGTAACTAGACCGCGGGTGGCGCGCCGCCGACCCCGCGCTGTTCTGTGACGCGTACGTCGCGGACTCCCTGCCGCGACTGTTGGCGCCCTACGTGCGACACGAGGTAACTAGACCGCGGGTGGCGCGCCGCCGACCCCGCGCTGTTCTGTGACGCGTACGTCGCGGACTCCCTGCCGCGACTGTTGGCGCCCTACGTGCGACACGAGGTAACTAAACCGCGAGGGGCGCGCCCGACCCCGCGCTGTACTGTGACGCGTACGTCGCGGACTCCCTGCCGCGACTGTTGGCGCCCTACGTGCGACACGAGGTAACTAGACCGCGGGTGGCGCGCCGCCGACCCCGCGCTGTTCTGTGACGCGTACGTCGCGGACTCCCTGCCGCGACTGTTGGCGCCCTACGTGCGACACGAGGTAACTAGACCGCGGGTGGCGCGCCGCCGACCCCGCGCTGTTCTGTGACGCGTACGTCGCGGACTCCCTGCCGCGACTGTTGGCGCCCTACGTGCGACACGAGGTAACTAAACCGCGAGGAGCGCGCCCGACCCCGCGCTGTACTGTGACGCGTACGTCGCGGACTCCCTGCCGCGACTGTTGGCGCCCTACGTGCGACACGAGGTAACTAGACCGCGGGGGGCGCGCCCGACCCCGCGCTGTACTGTGACGCGTACGTCGCGGACTCCCTGCCGCGACTGTTGGCGCCCTACGTGCGACACGAGGTAACTAGACCGCGGGTGGCGCGCCGCCGACCCCGCGCTGTTCTGTGACGCGTACGTCGCGGACTCCCTGCCGCGACTGTTGGCGCCCTACGTGCGACACGAGGTAACTAGACCGCGGGGGGCGCGCCCGACCCCGCGCTGTACTGTGACGCGTACGTCGCGGACTCCCTGCCGCGACTGTTGGCGCCCTACGTGCGACACGAGGTAACTAGACCGCGGGTGGCGCGCCGCCGACCCCGCGCTGTTCTGTGACGCGTACGTCGCGGACTCCCTGCCGCGACTGTTGGCGCCCTACGTGCGACACGAGGTAACTAAACCGCGAGGGGCGCGCCCGACCCCGCGCTGTACTGTGACGCGTACGTCGCGGACTCCCTGCCGCGACTGTTGGCGCCCTACGTGCGACACGAGGTAACTAGACCGCGGGTGGCGCGCCGCCGACCCCGCGCTGTTCTGTGACGCGTACGTCGCGGACTCCCTGCCGCGACTGTTGGCGCCCTACGTGCGACACGAGGTAACTAGACCGCGGGTGGCGCGCCGCCGACCCCGCGCTGTTCTGTGACGCGTACGTCGCGGACTCCCTGCCGCGACTGTTGGCGCCCTACGTGCGACACGAGGTAACTAGACCGCGGGTGGCGCGCCGCCGACCCCGCGCTGTTCTGTGACGCGTACGTCGCGGACTCCCTGCCGCGACTGTTGGCGCCCTACGTGCGACACGAGGTAACTAGACCGCGGGGGGCGCGCCCGACCCCGCGCTGTACTGTGACGCGTACGTCGCGGACTCCCTGCCGCGACTGTTGGCGCCCTACGTGCGACACGAGGTAACTAGACCGCGGGTGGCGCGCCGCCGACCCCGCGCTGTTCTGTGACGCGTACGTCGCGGACTCCCTGCCGCGACTGTTGGCGCCCTACGTGCGACACGAGGTAACTAGACCGCGGGTGGCGCGCCGCCGACCCCGCGCTGTTCTGTGACGCGTACGTCGCGGACTCCCTGCCGCGACTGTTGGCGCCCTACGTGCGACACGAGGTAACTAAACCGCGAGGGGCGCGCCCGACCCCGCGCTGTACTGTGACGCGTACGTCGCGGACTCCCTGCCGCGACTGTTGGCGCCCTACGTGCGACACGAGGTAACTAGACCGCGGGTGGCGCGCCGCCGACCCCGCGCTGTTCTGTGACGCGTACGTCGCGGACTCCCTGCCGCGACTGTTGGCGCCCTACGTGCGACACGAGGTAACTAGACCGCGGGTGGCGCGCCGCCGACCCCGCGCTGTTCTGTGACGCGTACGTCGCGGACTCCCTGCCGCGACTGTTGGCGCCCTACGTGCGACACGAGGTAACTAAACCGCGAGGGGCGCGCCCGACCCCGCGCTGTACTGTGACGCGTACGTCGCGGACTCCCTGCCGCGACTGTTGGCGCCCTACGTGCGACACGAGGTAACTAGACCGCGGGGGGCGCGCCCGACCCCGCGCTGTACTGTGACGCGTACGTCGCGGACTCCCTGCCGCGACTGTTGGCGCCCTACGTGCGACACGAGGTAACTAGACCGCGGGTGGCGCGCCGCCGACCCCGCGCTGTTCTGTGACGCGTACGTCGCGGACTCCCTGCCGCGACTGTTGGCGCCCTACGTGCGACACGAGGTAACTAAACCGCGAGGGGCGCGCCCGACCCCGCGCTGTACTGTGACGCGTACGTCGCGGACTCCCTGCCGCGACTGTTGGCGCCCTACGTGCGACACGAGGTAACTAGACCGCGGGTGGCGCGCCGCCGACCCCGCGCTGTTCTGTGACGCGTACGTCGCGGACTCCCTGCCGCGACTGTTGGCGCCCTACGTGCGACACGAGGTAACTAGACCGCGGGTGGCGCGCCGCCGACCCCGCGCTGTTCTGTGACGCGTACGTCGCGGACTCCCTGCCGCGACTGTTGGCGCCCTACGTGCGACACGAGGTAACTAGACCGCGGGTGGCGCGCCGCCGACCCCGCGCTGTTCTGTGACGCGTACGTCGCGGACTCCCTGCCGCGACTGTTGGCGCCCTACGTGCGACACGAGGTAACTAGACCGCGGGGGGCGCGCCCGACCCCGCGCTGTACTGTGACGCGTACGTCGCGGACTCCCTGCCGCGACTGTTGGCGCCCTACGTGCGACACGAGGTAACTAGACCGCGGGTGGCGCGCCGCCGACCCCGCGCTGTTCTGTGACGCGTACGTCGCGGACTCCCTGCCGCGACTGTTGGCGCCCTACGTGCGACACGAGGTAACTAGACCGCGGGTGGCGCGCCGCCGACCCCGCGCTGTTCTGTGACGCGTACGTCGCGGACTCCCTGCCGCGACTGTTGGCGCCCTACGTGCGACACGAGGTAACTAAACCGCGAGGGGCGCGCCCGACCCCGCGCTGTACTGTGACGCGTACGTCGCGGACTCCCTGCCGCGACTGTTGGCGCCCTACGTGCGACACGAGGTAACTAGACCGCGGGTGGCGCGCCGCCGACCCCGCGCTGTTCTGTGACGCGTACGTCGCGGACTCCCTGCCGCGACTGTTGGCGCCCTACGTGCGACACGAGGTAACTAGACCGCGGGTGGCGCGCCGCCGACCCCGCGCTGTTCTGTGACGCGTACGTCGCGGACTCCCTGCCGCGACTGTTGGCGCCCTACGTGCGACACGAGGTAACTAAACCGCGAGGGGCGCGCCCGACCCCGCGCTGTACTGTGACGCGTACGTCGCGGACTCCCTGCCGCGACTGTTGGCGCCCTACGTGCGACACGAGGTAACTAGACCGCGGGGGGCGCGCCCGACCCCGCGCTGTACTGTGACCTTGACCGCGTTTTCGTGCAATAATCTAGCACAGATTATTAATTAATATTATATTTTGTTACAGATGATATTATGGAATCCTCTGGCTGACGAAGATAACGAAGACTATGAGAGAATGGATTGGTACAAGTGAGCAATTATTACAATAATAATTCGTTATTCAATCCTATCCTGGTGCTGGCTCACAAGGCCGCCCACCATTATTATGTATTAATTTAGTAAATAATTTATACGAACTCCTGTCCAGTAAGATACTTTGATTGAAAGAGCGACTGTAACCGCAATCAGTTGTTATACCTGTCTTGTTCATTAGATGCTTGATGATGTATGGCGTTCGTAACGAGAAGACGTCAAGCGATTCTTCAGATTCTGATATGGAGCACGACGGTCACACTGTGGTCACAGAGAGCTCCGTGCGGGACGATATCGACCTCATGCTTGTACCCACTATTGTCGGGAGGGTGGTTATACCTAAACTCACAGGTAAGATTAGTTCGAGTTTTTTTGTTAGAAAGTGGAATGAAGAGTAAGTGATTGTTTTTTTTATTCCCATCCGTGTTGTAATGTCCGCATATTCACGATCGACTTCCGCGGTGAAAGAATAGCATCGTGTAATAAAAATCAAACCCGCAAAATTATAATTTGCGTCATTACTGGTGGCAGAACCTCTTGTGAGTCCGCGCGGGTAGGTACCACCGCCCTGCCTATTTCTGCCGTGAAGCAGTAATGCGTTTCGGTTTGAAGGGTGGGGCAGCCGTTGTAACTATACTGAGACCTTTGAACTCATATCTGAAGGTGAGTGGCGCATTTAGGTTGTAGATGTCTATGGGTTCCAGTAACCTGGTGAGTGGGCTGTGAGCTCGTCGTCTAAGCAATAATAATATAATACGAACGTTTGATGGATTGCAATTGAGCACCTGTTGTCGTTGTGCAGAGCTGGTGGAGCAGGCGTGGGACCCGATGTGCGTGCGCGCGTGCGTGCGGCTGCGTGCGCTGGTGTCCCGCGCCGCCGCCGTGCCCCGCGCCCGCCCCGCGCTGGCCCGCCTGGCCGCCGCGCTGCACGCCGCGCTGCACTCTGCGCTCAACGCCGACGTGTTCCTGCCCGCGCTGCCGCCTGCGTCAGTACCCTACTGTTGTAGCATTCCCGATCCTGCGGACAGAATGGAAAGCAGTCGACGTCGCCCCAAACATGTCATTTCAGATCCTCCCGATCCACTAACGGTGCTTCTGGGTACCTCAAGCACCGGTCATCGTCCTCGTCGAACCCGTCCCTTGCGCTGAAGGGCCCGACGAGTAAATTAACCCTCAGACACAGCCCACTGAGCTACTCGCCGGATCTTCTCAGTGGGTCGCGTTTGCGATCCGGTGGCAGATTCTGCGAAGCACGGCTCTTGCTAGGGTTCGTGTTAGCAACGTCGTCAGGTTTGAGCCCCGTGAGCTCACCTACTAGTTAAGGCTACACTGATATAGCCTCTCAAGGCGCTCAGCTTAGGTAGAAAAAAAACTTGTAGAACACACAATTAATATACAGATGATATGAATTTCGGATGTTGTTGGTTTAATAATTGGTACGAGTTTTAAGCTCTGACCTTGATATCCGTTTGGCGCAGAAGTCCATTTTTGGGTCTGTTTGGGGGAATTAAATATTATACACAGTCCGCGCGCGAGCTCCGAGGAATCGGTGGCTGAAGAAGCGGGCGGGCGTGCACCGCGCCCGACCGTCGCTTCATACCCCGCACTCTCCCAGTACTAGTGTCGACCTTAACGTGAGAGTGCGCTTACAGACTCGGTTGGTTTTAATTTTGCGATAGCAGTTTTATTTACGTGTGTTTTCTACTATAAATAGTAATTACACTTATAAGTATTTTTGTTTGCACAAATAGCTATTTAATTTGATGAAAAAGGAGTGGCGAGCATTAGCATAATAAACATGTCTTAGCGTTAGAGGAACATTACTGGCAAAAGGATGGCTTAATGGAGGATGTTGTCGAATTTATTATTGAAGTACCTACCTACGCGAGGAGAGTGACAATAGTACATCAAATTCTTCAAGTACTGATTAATCTGATTGCCACAGTAATTAATAAGATTTTACGTTCATTTTGTTCAATAAGTATCAGTTCATTACATTAAATTCATACGTGATCAATTGTTTTATTTATTTTTTATTTATTTAAAGTACATAATACCATAATAGAACTATTTTATAATTTACACTCGCACGGAGGCTTAAGATGTGTTAGTATCGATAGCGCAATATCGACTAAGTACAACACTAGTTCATTACGTCAACATTCCTTAACATTCGTCGGAGCTCGCGCGGGGACTGTACGTGTGCGCATGTCATATTTTAGCGTTTTTTGTTCTTATTTTTCGTTTTATCTACTTTGAAATCGTAATGATATTATTGAAGCTTTTGGTTAATGATATGAGCGCGCGTGTCTGCAGGGTGCTGGAGGGCGGCGGCGGCGGGTTCTGGCGGCGCTGCGTGGGTGCGGGCGTGCGGCTGCTGCGCGGTGCGCTGGCGCTGGTGGCGCCGCCCGCGCTGCTGCGGGCCGACGCGCTCGTGCTGCAACTCGTCGGTACGCGTCCAGACAGACTCATAATAATAAGTCAAAATCGATTCCCACACGTTATTGACCGGGGACTTTTTGACGGGAACGCGAGGAGCGAAGTTGTGTGATTTTTATTCAGGTTTAAATGTGTAATAAACGGTGGTTTATTAACTGTTTAATATCTGTGAAAGTGCACAAATATGGGAAAATGAAACAAAGTCGCTGGACGCTACTTTTCGGGATCCTCCAAAAAGTCCACTGAAAAAATCTTAGTAAATGACCACCATTTTACTGAGATTATATTTCATCCCATATCATCTCATCTCATTTCATTTAATTTCATCCCAGTTGATTAATGTCCAAATTAATCATCTTCATTTCATTTCACTCCATAATATCATTTTTCATAAAAATATGAATATAAATTAAAATAAGACATGACCTTTAAGTCTTAGTTTCCAGGTCATAAAATCCCTTAAAAAAAAAGTGCGTGCGTACAAAGTACACATGTCAGAAGTGAAACTTTTTTGGCGAACTAATTTATAAGTCTTGCTTAAATTTGTACTAATCTAAAACTTTAGATTTCCGAGATTTAGAGGAAGGGAAAAAGGAAGATATGTTCCCGCCAAAAGTCTGTCAAATGTCAATCTCAAACCTCAGTGTTGACAGTCACATTATGTTTAGATTTCTAAATTGTAAATGACTAATATTTTGCCAATTGAATTGACTAATTTAATTTCATGCTATTTGATTAATGTTCCAAAATCTTTTCATTTCATTTCAATTCCTATTAACATTTTTCACAAAAAAATTATAAAATATTAGGCTGTATGGTATGATACATTTGCCTTTCCAGTTGGAAAAATACAACAACAACTACTACTGACATTTGACAAGTACTTAATTTCAATAGTAATTTGATGTCACTTCCGTTGCATACCTGCGTGACGTTCTGTAAAAATTTTACCCTCATGCGCCTAAAGAAGTTTCACTTCAAAAAGTTATTGACCGGTCATCGTTCTCGTCGAACCCGTCGCTTGCGATGAAGGGCTCGGCGAGTAAACTAACCCACAGACACATCCCACTGAGTTCCTAGCCGGATCTTCTCAGTGGGTCGCGCTTCTGATCCGATGGTAGATTCTGCCTAGTACGGTTCTTCTTCACCTGTACATCTACTCGCCCGATTACGCTGGCATAGCTCAAGGCTATCAGCTTAGGTAGGAAAAAGAAACGTACCAGTATGAAGGAACAGTGTGCTTAGTGCGAATTTTTAACGTTCTCGATAGCGTAAAAGTTGATTTGTATGGAGTTGGAGAGTTTGCCTACGTTTGCCGTTAGGTGCGCTGATCCAACTGCACACAAATTTGAGTTAACATTTACGCTATCGAGTATATTAAAAAACTTGCACTAAGCACACTGTACTTTAAGAATAGTTCCACCGATTTATTGTCAAGACAAAGTTTGTGTGATATAATTATATTACAATAAAATTTCTCGTGACCATACGTGAGCAGCCAGTAATGACGTCACTGTCATACGTTCAATAAAATGTTGCAAATTAACTCCCTCGTAATACTAATGTAGATTTCCAACATACCAAACATTTTTTATTCGAATTTTCTGACCCGTGCATGACGGCTGTGAAAAAGCACCAAATTCTGAACTGTTAATGACTTGGTTCATAACATGGTGCATTGCGACTATCCTACATTTAGAGACAGTGAAGTGTTGTTTGACAGAGCGGCTGAGCTTCGCGGCGGGCGCGGCGGCGGGCCCGCAGGCGGCCTGGGCGGCCAGCGTGCTCGCGGGGGCGCTGCCGCGGGGGGAGCTGCGCCCCCACGCGCTCCGCCCCCTGCGCCGTCTGGCCACCACCGCGATGGCCGCCCTACAACCAGACAACCCGCTTCACATGTTAGTTCTAACAATTTTTTAGTTACTAAGAGGGGAGAATGAACCACTGACATATTTAATTTTTTTTTTCAATTCATCAAAATTAGTAAACGTTCAGTTGAAGTAATGGGGTATGCTTACCGTCAGCTATCGACAATGTGGAGGACTTAATTCAAAGTTGGCGGGAAAAAAATGTTGAAGCACACACATTTGAGGGTGATAATAGCATTCACTCCCAAACATATCTACGTTTAAAACAGTTAATAGAGTCAAATTCGTAAATTAGTCACTCTCTGTACGCAACTGAAGAAGTAGTGGGTTTATCAGACACGCGGAAGAACTGATAACTGTTGGAACACAAGAGATGTAAACTAGAAAGGTGCTGTCAGTGACTATTAGTGCTCACAAACATCACAACGTGAATTCTGCCGCCCCCCTTGAGACATGAGGTCGAAGTCTGAACTTATGACTACTTCGCGGTAGAAATAGCCAGGACTAGAAAAGCTGATCGTGTCCACCACAAATATAACGTAGAGGTAGTGGAGCACAGCAAAAGACACTCAGTGCGCGTTTATAATATGTGTTGGGGTTCAAGGGGAAGTTTGTTGAGTTCCAAAGAGTTAGTGTGTTGTTTGAGCACCTTTATTATATTGGTTAAGCACAGATGGTAAAGTCTTAACGAGTGCGTGTTGCTAAGTGCACTGCTCTAAGAATATAATAAAATAACCTGACACCACAATGACGACGCACGGCGTGTCCACGTATTAGTTAGGTATGTGCAAACCGTACAATATGTATTATATTAAAATAGAAGCTAAATTTTAATTATTATTTATAGGAAAGCGTTAGAACAAGTACGAGCGATCTTATCAGAAGCCGAAGAGACGGAAAATAAAATCGAAGACGCGCAGAAACAAACGAAGCACAACTCTCGAATGTGATCCCCGCCGGGGGGGCGCACACTGGTGTCCTTCCACTGAGGGGGACGTGCGGGCCCCGCCCACCCACGCGTGACGTGCGGGCCCCGCCCACTCGTGCGTGACGGTGGGATGCACGTGACACCGGCTACACAAGACGTATCCTCCGATGCTAAGTCCATAAAACAGTTCAAGTTGACTTGACAATGAAAGAACGCGTTCACGTATTTTTTCTACTCTTACCTTAATTATATGTTATATTGGAACGTCCGGTCCTCCTCCTCCTCCTCCTCCCTCCAGTGTACTAGAGGCGTTGCATCTCGCTCTATCCGTACTGTCTAATACTTCGCATCTCTATATTTATAATAAAAATCATTACAGCCCACACTGTAATTATTTTTTCCTTACATACATGGATTTGTATTTTTTTATAATAATTTTCTAAATGCGTACCTAGCCATTATTTGACTAGCATGAACGATCATTGCAATGATCGAAGTTCGACATAATTATTGACTTCTCTTTAAATGTAATATTATCTCTGTGTTTAATGGAATATAACAAAAATTGAAATTAAAATTAGAAGTAAAAAAATGATATATTCCCAAAAAGGTTTATAGACAACATTAAAAAATGATTCGAATAACCTTAAAAACTTGGCATTAACATTGTCAATGCCTGTAAGCTGCTTGTCTCAATGGAACATACAAAAAAAAACAGAAGTTTCAAAATTTAATTAATAATTATGTCACTGTAAAATAATGTTTGTTGTCGACAATGAATTAAATGTTTATAATCATTTTAGAAATTATATTTTACACTAAAAAATTGTTTCGTTTCTAGTAATTAAGTGAAATAAGAAGGATATGTAAAATGACTTGAATATTGCATTGTTTATGAAGTTAAGTGATGTTTAGTTTCCTTCAATATTTGTAAACTAAACTTGGAGACATGGAAACTTGGACACGAATGAGTGTGCATGGATGGGCGACACGGTCATGACTAATTTAATTATTAAATTAATTTTGATATGAGCTCCCCTCCACGGTGTTTCCCGAGCGCTATGACATATCCTTCTTCAAACAAGGCTTGTGGAGAGTACTCAACGGTAGGCAGCGGCTTGGCTCTGCCCCTTGCATTTCTGAAGTCCATGGGCGACGGTAACCACTCACCATCAGGTAGGCCGTATGCTTGTCTGCGTACAAAGGCAATTAAAAAAAAATTGTATAACTTACAAAATTCTGTAACATAGTTAATTCAACTTTCATAATACACTTTAATATGTACAGTTTGTTTTATTACTTTTATTTTTATCGTTTTATTGGTCTATAATTATAATATGAGACATTACGTTCCCGTACTGCAGTGGCATTGGTCACAATTTGAATACACTAAATGCTCTTTATTCGCGGGATGTATGTATGTTCCGTCAATATTCCGACGAATACAGAGACGGTGAATATGGAATGGTAAGTTACATATGAGTCGTATAATTCCGATATCATCTAACTCCAGACGCAACACATTTTTCAGTAAAAGCAAAAAAGTGTATCTAATATCTCCGAGGACCTTTTTAATTGAATTATAATTTTAATTTAATTGAATCCAGCGAATGTAATTCTAATTTGTTTAAAACCCTGATATTATTATATGTATTTTTATGAGTAAAAAAAAACATAAAAACTTACATATATAGTTAAGTAATTTAAAAATAGATTTGGCGGGCTATTGGTAACTTTAACTAACTTTTTTTCCTTCAATTTGTTTTTTCCATAAATCCGGTTGGCTTATTCTTTTTCTTCCTTTATTAGGACATGCTTTTTCAACTTTTTTAGTCAATTCTTCCATTATTTTAATTAGAAAATGCAAATTACGGACAACAATAATAACACAATTCTGCATTGTAACGCCATATTGAAATCTTTGGAATAGAGCGTCGTGATTGGTCGAAACAGATGTAGCGGGTTTTTGAAATAATTTTCAAAAGAGCTGGCGGATTTTGGAACAAATTCGGAAGTTTGATGTCAAATTTAGTTGGAAGTTGGTGGTTTTAGGTATAAAACGAACAAAATGACTTACGAGAAATTTCATAGACTATCCAGAAACATACATAGCTTATTTTTTTTTTAAAGGGAGTATTATGGTATATTAAGGGATAGGGGATACGTTTTAGGGGACAATATAAAAACATACTTAAGCATACGTGTAATAAGGTCTATTTCACTTTTTTATTAGGTCATTTCATTATGCGTTTCGGATGCAAAGGATATTCGAATGGAATCCTTTTTATCAAGTGTGTATGTACCGATTTAATTCTCGAATAAAGAAATCTTTAGCCACAGCGAAACTTTTTAGTGAAAACGCGAATGAAGGAGTTTTCACTGTATTGTTGTAACTGCATACTTAATTCTGTAATTTTTTATAAAAAATATTACAGTATTTTTTTCACAAAAATAATACTAACAGTATATTAAGTTCTGTTTTCATCATTAATTGTCTTCACGATGAGAGGAGGAACCCAGGCGTTACGCAATAAAATGATAAAAGCGTAATATTAATGTAATGTTGCTCTGATATGGGAGATGGGAGTTATAATGATGTCTGCGAAGCGCGAGGTCCGGAGAGAGTTAACCTTTTGACTGCCATATCGGTCACCGGTGACCTGCGCGGCGCACTGAAGTAATTACGTCGATTTCTGTTACTAAGCACCTTGATTACCTAACTTTGCCTTCTTGTGTTTGTTAATGTATGTTTTAGTCTTTTAGATTGACTTAGAATAGATTCATTTTCAGTATCTTCGGTTTATTCTTTCCCAGAGTCTACGAGATATTCCGGCGCCTTAGCAAGAAGATCGTAGGGAGAAATCGACGTAATTACTTTAGTGCGCCGCGTAGGGCACCGGTTGTACATGAAAGTCAACGTGTACATATAAAAAAAAAATATTATTCCAATTTATGTACCAGTTGTATTCTTTGGAGTAAAAACTAATAAAGTAGAATTTCCTAGAAATGTTTTTCGTTTTTTTTTTGCTGTCGAAAATGCGTCTTCGTATAGCTGAAACCTTCAGTGGCGTAGCTAGGTAACCAAGGGCCCTGGGGCAAATTAAAAAATGGGGCCCCACTGCTATGTAAACTGATTAGGTTTTATTAAATAAAAATATGAAATATAGAAATACTTTAAAAATCCTAAGCTACTTAAGCTCATTTTTGTGCACTGCAGGGCAGGTAATAAAAATATTAAACAACTAGCGACCCGCCCTCGCTTCGCTTCGGAAACATTAAAACACACATGAAACCAAAAAAATAAAATAAAAAAAGAATAAAAAAAAGTAGCCTATGTTCATCAGGGACAATGTCGGCTTCTAATGGAAAAATAATTTTTCAAATCGGTCCAGTAGTTTCGGAGCCTATTCGAAACAAACAAACACAAATCTTTCCTCTTTATAATATTAGTATAGATAACAACATAACAGGTTGGGGAAAAAGCATTTTCGCATTATGGTATGTATGAACTTGCAATAAAATCTCTTTGGCTATATTTAAGGTGGGGGGCGCATTTACGTTGTAGATGTCCATGGGCTCCAGTAACCACTTAACACCAGGTGGGCTGTGAGCTCGTCCACCCACCTAAGCAATGACATCTAAAAAGGTCGGGCGATGAAAAAAAAACACCAATACAAATCAAATGAATATCTATTTGTTATCAGAACACTCAGTTCGCAGACACCAGGTTTATTAAAATATTAACAAAATGATTTTATTTCTTTTCTTCTTAATTTTCTTAGTTTAAAATTCGCTCCGTTATTACACCATAAATATTACCATATCACAATAAGTATTAACATTTGAAAATTAAAATATAGCCAAGCCATTTTTATTTAAAAGAAAATTACTGGTTATTTATCGTTAGCTTAATGTTAAGAAATAAAAATTACTAACTAATCAGATAAACAGGTATAGTAATCGGCACGAGTCGCGAGCTCTGACCTTAACATGCGCAGAAGTGCATTTTTGGGTCTGTTTGGGGGCATGAGGTAAGGAGGGGGGTGGCGCCGGCCATATCGATTACGTGACTGGATCATTCTGTGTCGCGCCACAAGTCATCAGCTGTGATTGGTTTCCTGAGTTGTGCACGCGTATCACTGCAGCAAACTACACTTTCGTGCAACTTTATTAATCACACATTTTTTATCAATCTCATTTAATTCTTTCAGGCGCCAACTTCTTATGAATGTGTACTGTATAAATGTACATTTACATATTATTCAAACGGTTTCCCTGGTACCAGAGAAATAAATGAAACCGTCTAAAATCTATAGCTTAATAATATAAATTCGTTTTATATTTTCTTATTTTATATGATATCTTCCATATCCGTCACCGCACGGGAAAAGGAAATTAGCGGTGAAAACTCGACAACATTCTACAAAAAAAGGTATGAATTGATAAGTTAATCTTTTGGAAGTAGGTTAAAAATTGGGATATATCTGACTAAGAACAGCAATTCATTTTTATATATATGTGAACCATTTATTTTTAACCTAAGTGTACGATGCGGAGACGTCCGCTTTTTTAACAGGAGCTCACAACTGGTGCCTCCTACTGTAAACAACTTGAATAATTATAAATTACATGAGTTTTATAGGCACTTTTCGATTCCACCACATTGCGATTTATATATTCTTTTTACAACTATTGCTGAAAATCACTCGAGTTATAATCGATCGAACAATATCGATTTTTATGATAATGCAGTAAATCGGTTGATAATAAAAAAAAAAAACCATTGAACAGAAAGATCCATCGATATGATTGTTCTGTCTGGCTGATACATTATCGAAAGGTGAAACGCTATTTGGTTTAAGCGACATTTTTGCAACTTTACAGGAAAGTAATTTAAAGTTTAAAATATAAAAAAAAACATAATAACAAAAAACACTTCTTCAGCTATTTTAATGGAGTACTTAATTGAAGTTCAATTAAAAAATTCAATTAAAAAATTGAACTTCAATTGTTTTTACATTGAATTATTGATGCTAATACCAAATAAAACGCTCCTATATAATTATTATAAAGATAAATGTCGCGTAATAAGCGAAATGTCGCTTAAACCAAATAGCCTTTCACTCCTTGATCGTAAAATGATAGTAGCAGACGGTCTAAATTGTACTAAGAACCGAGAGCCAGCTATAGGTTTCACACTTCAGTGCAACCACTTTACAATTTGACATAACCCAAATTTAAGTCACATTATATTAAAACGTTAGTACAAAAGTGCTCTATATGTACACGTGATGTAGTTAGTTGTTGGAGAGAGGGAGGAGGGTTGTCCGAAGGACGGTAGATTGAACACCACGCCCACACAGTGAGCAACAATTGACAAATATTGAAATGTTTACTAATATAATTTACTACTGTTTATAGACAGCAACGTATACCAATTTGATTGGCTGATGCATCCCGGCTTCATGTGGCGTGTAGAGCTTTCTTCACTTATTATCACCGTATCCCAAAACACATGGTAACTCACAAAAGCGAAAAGTCTGCTTGACTTAGCAAAAGACTATCCGTGAAAACTCTTAATTACTCATTAATCAATATTAATTTCAAGTTTTGCAACAAAAGAAAAATTAATGACATACGTAATTTAGAAATCATTAATCAGTGAAATGTATATTTCGTCTTTCTGAAAATCTTTAACTATTTTAAGCAACTTCACTTGAACAGCTGATGCGATGTTGCGGATGTAGCCGCATTTAGCAGTGGCCTGGTGTAGCCTCTGCCTTACAACTTAACTACCCAACATCACACATTTCTTACGACTGTGATGTAGGTACACAGTCATAGTAGATTCAACAGAAAAATAATCGTTTAAATCAGGGGTGAGCAGCCTTTTTAATCAATGGGCCAATTGAAATTTTTTATTTTTTTTGGGGGGCTACACATTGATTATCCCTTATTAATAATTTACGAAAATTTATTTCTTTATTAAAAACAGACAAGAAAAGAATAGACGACTTGATGGGAGAAAGTAGATAAGATAAATTCAATTTTAGAAATGTTTGGCGGGCCGCTTGTTGCTCTTCCTTGGTTTAAATTTAAGTGTTGTTAGCTGTGGTAGTTTTCCAATTACAGAGCATAATGCGACTCAGTGACGCACAATGCCGAATTATGCTGAAGCTTAATTGGAACGTGATTTGTTTTCAAATGCATCAGCAGAGTGCGCTAAGTTAGCACAGTTTTAATTAACATTGATTATTTCTAAGAAATTACGACGAAACGAAAGCCTTACAATTTTTTTCAACATTAAATAATATTACTAACGATAATATAAACAAAATTTCGATCAATGTTAAAGAAAAAACACTTGTCAATTTTCTGTCACCGAGTCGGTATCGATTGCGAGTATCACGCGAGAGCAGTACTTCTGAGTGCTCGATTGTGCGAAGCGTTGCTGTAGTTGGAACATTCAACGTTGAGCATTATACCGCATAATGCGCTCTTGTGTTGTCATTGGAAAACTAACTGAGTGCTTAGTGCGAGTTTTTTAACGCTCTCGATAGCGTAACAGTTAATTCAAATTTGTATGGAGTTGGAACGTTTGCCGCTAGGGGCGCTGTTCCGACTGCATACAAATCCGAGTTAAGTTTACGTTATCGAGAACGTTAAAAAACTCGCACTAAGCACTCAGTTCCCATTCAATAGTTTCATTTGATTTTATTTAATGATCACAGTTGTATCAGAGGGGAGGTGAGGCTGGCTACGACAAACTAGATTACTTGTTGCTATGTATGAGCTGTTTGTTCATAAGTTTAGAGCATTACTCGTTGCGCCACTTATGTGATTGTAGAAGCCCTTATATAATCAACGGCCGTCTGGTGTAGTGGTAAGTGACATGGTCACTACACAAGGGGGTCGCGAGTTCGAATCCCGCCAAGGGAAGATATTTGTATGATAAATATAAATGTCTTTTCCAGGGTTATGGATTTATATTAAAATATATGTATGTGTATAATAAAAATCTTACATTTATATCCGTTATCTGGTACCTGTAACACAAGTTCTTTACGAACTTATCAAGGGACCAGTTAACGTGGCGTTTAAAAAAAAACAAATTTGGTATAAATGTTAAGGGAAACTGGTACTTTACAATACTGACAAGTGACGTCAGAAGGCATGGAATTCAGTGTGACGAGTTATGACTACGCACTTGTATTAAGTTCTGTTACCACTTAAATTGTGTAATATAAAATAATTGAAAAGGAAAAACATCAAACATTATAACTTTAATTCTCTTCGTACAAAACATTAATTATTATTTATTAATTGCATTCGAAGATGGCGTTCTCGCAGTCTTGCTTACTAGATGCCGTGGTTCATTGGAGTCGACAGGGGACGGCGGTTGGCGGGGCCTCGAAATTATAACATAAATTTAGTTTACAAATCTCAGTACTAACAGTGGCCATCTTAACCCTTAGACTGCCGTGTAGGTCGCCGGTGCCCTCAAGTAATTACGTCGATTTCTGTTACTAAGCGCCTGAATTGCCTAACTTTGCCTTCTTTTCTTTGTTAATGTATGCTGGAAATATATTGAAAAGAAAAACCATCAGGCAGTAATGTGATACTAATTTACATAATCATATACTTATACTACTACCAATTGTTTTAAATTCTTGTGAGCATCTAAATTTTTAATAATGTTATTTCATGGGTTCGTACCATTATTTATTACTAGCTTTTGCCCGCGTACGAAGGTACGCGTGGAAGCCTTCAAGTCTCTTAGAAATAAGATTTATTCATCGTATCTTCGGATTTGTCTTTCCCAAAGTCTACTAGATATTCCGACGTCTTAGTACGAAAATCGAAGAGAGAAATCGACATAATTACTCAGGGTTAAGTCTCTAGTTGGGGCGGCCATAACGTTTCTAATAAGCTGCCAACATAATAATATGTCACGCGTACAGTCAATATGATAAAACGAACTAAAACAATTAACTACAAATAGGCAGTATGATACAAAAATATAACGTGCGCTTGCTATATGTGAACGAATTAAAACCGTGAAATTAAACCCTTATTAATAAAATTTATACACTTACGTACTAAATTATAAGTTATTATTATATAATACATATTGTTGTTCGACCTTGCCGAGCGGTGAAGGTCGTTCCAAATATTTCAATGAAGTCCATCCGACAAGGATGCCGAATATTTTATTCTATTCACAAATATAAAACTGACCTTCTAGTTAGCTTTTTCATTAGCTGACAACGCTGGCAGCGAGCTAGCGGTTCAGACGGAGTCGTTGTCAATGCCATTAGCAATACCAATCCGCGTCTAGCGAGCTACCAGTTATCGGGAGCTTAAGAAAGCATCCACGTGACCAGAGAGCGACTCTGGTCGCCGCATCGGTTCCATTACTCAAACAATTAACTTCTTAAGACTTTTCTGCATAAAGCTATCCATCTGTTTGTTCGCTTATTTCTTTTTGCAGACTTTAGAATATCGTGTCAGGATTATGATTGTATGTATTTTATGTTGTATTAGACGAGATAAATAGCGGGGTATCTTTTTAAACTTCAAGCTTGCATATATTTATATAAAGTTTAATCGCCGTATTTAATGTTATTATCGTGGCTACATCTGTACTGCTGCTATCCTAAAAATAACCAACAACACAATTGTGACTAAAATCACTCGAAGATTGTTTTCGTAAGCTTCCCTGGTTTATATATTTAGTGAAACAGTTCTCTGACAAATCTTTAGATTTGGTTCTGAATGACAAAAAAAAAAAACTTTTAGCCATAAACAAAAAAAAAGAAACTGTAATTCTGACAAAAAAAAAAACAATATAAGTAGTGTTATCGCATTTTAAGATCATTTATTGATTTATAAAGTCTTAAAATAATAAATATTAATCTCGAAACCAAAACTAAGGGCCAAGTGAAATCTACCACACATATGACTTTGTCTTCCGAGTAGCTTTTTTTAAAATTTGTTTTAACTTAACACAGTGCATCTAAGTGTTAATATTTTGGGAATATTGTAATTTTGCATACAAAGCGCCGTGGATTGTTATTTGACTATTTGAGCTTTTAGAAATGTCACTAAACACACTCCTCGCTGCCCAGTGAGTCCACTGAGCTAAGTTTTAATCGAGAGGTGAAAGGTCATTTAGTCTAAGCGACATTTCTCTTAGTAATCAAAGTTCATTTTTACTTGGTATTAGTATAAAAAAAATCGATATTTTTAATTGAACTTCAATTGAGTTTACATCATTCAAATAGATGGTTTTTTTTTGTTAAGAATTTTTTTTAAAGAAATATTTAAACTTTAAATGGTTTCTTGTAATTTTGCAAAAATGTCGTTTAAACCAAATAGCTTTTCGCCTCTCGATATCATATTAGTCTGTTTCTAAAAGAGTTTTTATTAATAAAAAAATGAGACCAAATTAATTGAAAATAACAAAAGTCCGTGGCTTTCAATAGTGAATAATTTAAAACATTATTCTCGGCTTTTTATTCGAAATGTTTTTACATAGATAATGTTCCGCACCCATCCTCAGCTCGTCCGGGTTTTAGTTGATTTCAATCGCAACAACCAGATGTTATATAAAGATACTTTAAATCCGTTCACCATTAGAATTTTAATAACAATTTTTTTTCCATTAAACTTATACTTTCAAAGTTTTAGTATACAAAAAACTGTATTAACAATATTTGTTTCTGTAACATTTTACCATTAAATAATAATCTGACTTTTTCATGAGAAACTACAAAAATGTTTTTACAAAAAAAAAAATACAATAGATTTGGCGCACAGCTTCGCTTTGCGTATAATCTGTATTCAAAATGGTGGATAATTTTACATGTAGTTCATGAATTAAAAGCAACGTAAACTCCTTGTGACGTTTTGGTGATGGTTGGGGCGCGGCTGGGTGGTGCGGGGGGCGGGAGTCGTGCGGCGCAGGGGTACTGGCTCATAAGTCGATGTACCGCGGCAGCGAGTGGTAGGCGGGAGCCGGCAGCGCCGCCACCCCTGCGGACACACAGACAGACGAATAACACTTAACACATTTCAACTATTAAACAATTTCTGTATTATTTTTTTATTGCTTAGATGGGTGGACGAGCTCACAGCCCACCTGGTGTTAAGTGGTTACTGAGCCCATAGACATTTACGACGTAAATGCACCAACCACCTTGAGATAAGTTCTAAGGTCTTAAGTATAGTTCCAACAGCTGCCCCACCCTTCAAACCGAAACGCATTACTGCTTCACAGCAGAAATAGGCAGAGTGCTGTTACCCTCCCGCGCGGACTCATCTGCACGACAAGGTACCACTATTTGTCTATTAGGTATGTATTATTTAAACCTTTGATAGTCGTCGTGGCCTAACGGATAAGACGTCCGGTGCATTCGTGTTGAAGCGATGCACCGGTGTTCGAATCCCGCAGGCGGGTACCAATTTTTCTAATGAAATACGTACTCAACAATTGTTCACGATTGACTTCCACGGTGAAGGAATAATATCGTGTAATAAAAATGAAACCCGCAAAATTATAATTTGCGTAATTACTGGTGGTAGTCCGCGCGGGTAGGTACCACCACCCTGCCTATTTCTGCCGTGAAGCAGTAATGCGTTTCGGTTTGAAGGATGGGGCAGCCGTTGTAACTATGCTTGAGACCTTAGAACTTGTATCTCAAGGTGGGTGGCGCATTTACGTTGTGGATGTCTATGGGCTCTAGCATCCACTTAACACCAGGTGGGCTGTGAGCTCGTCCACACATCTAAGTTATAAAAAAAAAAACTACATTTTATCGTTTATTTCCGCGTTTTCTATATGAATTTTGTGTTCTTTAATATCCATGTGTCCTTAGTCGTCCGTGGCCATTATGACGGTGGAGTATTCGAAGCTTCGGAAGTAATAAAACGACAATAAAAAAGGCAAGTTTAAGCTACCTATGACTCCGAATCGAATACTATAGTCGTTATTCTGGTCCGGTTCGGACGTGATACAATGAGCGACCTCAAGTGTCACGCCTCAAGCCGGCGGCGGCGCGCGGTACGTACCGATCTCCCCGCGCGAGGAGCCGTTGATGGAGTGGGGCGCGCGCTCCTCCAGCAGGGGCTGCGCCTCGGTACTGCCGCTGCACAGAAACAACATTTATTTATTTATGTTGTGAGACTTTTATGGAGTGTGTGAGTTATGTTGATTGTCCGTTGCGTGTTGTCCTCCGGAAACCTCATCGGGGCGGTCTATAAAACACTACGTATAATCACATGTTTATTCGTGTCAGCGACCGCGGTGGATCGCTGTACGTTAACCACTGACTGACTAACGTCTATTGCTCATTACTACAACTGCATAGTAAGTAGCTACGCGGGGCGGGGTATGATTCCCCTACAATGTTTATTGTTATCGCTCTGACATTTCACCACGGGGAGAGAGGGTATAGGGGTGTCCTACCGATGCCAAATTAATTATTATCTTACACTTACACTGTACTGTATAATACAACTATATATCTATATTTTTAAGGGATTTTATGACCTGGTAACTAAGACCTTTAAGTCATACCTTATTTCAATTTATATTCTTATTTTTATGAAAGATGAGTGAAATGAAATGAGATGAGATGGGATGAAGTATAATCTCAGTAAAATGGTGGTCATTTACTGACATTTTTTTAGTGGACTTTTTGGAGGATCCCGAGAAGTTACGTCCAGCGGCGTTGTTTCATTTTCTCACATTTGTGCACTTTCACATATATCAAACAGTTAATAAACAACCGTTATTACACATTTAAATCTGAAGAAACAATAAATAGACAAAATAAAACAAATCACACAACTTCACTCCTCGCGTTCCCGCCAAAAACTCCATACAACTATATATGTAAAGAAACAGTCACAGATAGCACTTTATAATGATATGGAATATTCTAAAAGTGATTAAACAATAATAAAAGACTTAATTGCGTAGAAAAAAACATGTAAAGCCTTTATTTTCCACAGTATTCTTGAATCAAATAAAACTGAACTCGTCTTTTTTCTCAATGACAGAGAGTACAGTACGTAAGAGAAATACTTAAAAAAAAAGATTTTATAGAAAAATTACATAACAAAGGTTTTTCTTTACACATATACTATATGAACGATTCCATACAAAATTATTTTGAATCGTATTTAGCGGTTGGCAAAGACAAAAATCCAACTTACTTCAATTCGTCCTGATCAGACGTTTCTTGACTATCTTCTAGTTCAGGTGGGACCTGTGGAATAAAATTTCGTATTTCGTTTCAATGAAAACTCGTAATAGCATTGATCAAAATATATTTGTTAATCATTTTGTTTTCTCGACGGGAACGCGAGGTATGTTGGTATGCGGATTGTTGAATTTCCTGCATTTGACCGAGAAGGAGTTTCACTTTGTTTTTTTTTTTTCTTAACGACATTCGACACACTTACATTTCGTTTGGCTGTATGGGCTTCGTTTCCTTAGCATTTTGTTGACATATGATATTTAAATGACAGTTACCTCTGTATCAGCAGTATTCTGGTTATTTCGAGCCCGTAACCTCGACATGAATCTCGCCGCTCGCACGAAAGGATTCTCGCGTTGCTCTTCAAATGTTCCACCTCCCTGAAACAGTTATACAAACAAAAAATATTAGGACTTATTTGTGTCGTGAATAAATTCTAGTTTATACTAGTTTTTTTTTTATTGCTCTTGTAGGCAGATGAGCGTATAAAAAATCACCAACCGGTGGTGATTTTTTATTTATCTTTTATTGCTTAGGTCGGAGCCCATAGACATTTACAAAATAAATGCCCTGAAGGTCTCAGTATAGTGACAACTATTGCCCCACCCTTCAAACCGAAACGCATTACTGCTTCACGGCAGAAATAAGCAGGGCGGTGGTACCTACCCGCGCGAACTCACAATAGGTCCTACCATCAGTAATTACGCAAATTATAATTTTGCGGGTTTGATTTTTATAACACGATGTTATCGCTTCACCGTGGAAGTCAATCGTGAACATTTGTTGAGTACGTATTTAATTAGAAAAATTGGTACCCGCCTGCGGGATTCGAACACCGGTCGCATCGCTACATACGAATGCACCGGACGCCTTATCCTTTAGGCCACGATCAGCAATGACAGGGGCAGTAGTGGTTGGTAGTGTCGGCGCGCGCACCTGGTCCCGCGGCTGCGGCAGGAGCGGCTCGGTGTCGGAGTCGGAGGAGGAGGAGGAGCGGCGGGGGCGGGGCTCGCCGGCGGACACCACGCGGCGCTTGCACACCGGACACACGCGCTTGTTCTGCGTCAGCCACGGGTCGATGCATGCGCTGTGGTACGCTGCAACACGATTTCTTTTTTAAAGGGATTTTATGACCCGGTAACTAAGATCTTTAAGTCAAGTCTTATTTTTATGAAAAATAATAATATGGAGTGAAATGAAATGAGATGATATGGGATGAAATATAATCTCAGTAAAATGGTGGTCATTTACTGAGATTTTTTCAGTGGACTTTTTGGAGGATTCCGAGAAGTTACGTCCAGCGGCTTTGTTTCATTTTCCCACATTTGTCCACTTTCACACAGATATTAAACAGTTAATAAACCACCATTATTACACATTTAAACCTGAAGAAAGACTAAATAGACAAAATAAAACAAATAACACAACTTCACTCCTTGCGTTCCCGTTAAAGTCGCTGCAATACGTGCATACATCCACTAGTGTACACGAAATTGATACTTTTATAACGTAAAATGGGGCAAATCGGGACCCTTTCCAAATCCCAACACAAATTTTCAATGGTTTTTCTTAGGGTAATACTAATAAAATTGAGATTAAAATGGTTCCGGGGGCTTAAATTATTATATACGATGCGTTATTATAAATAGTTCATTACAAAATATACACAAAAACTGAAAAAACTAGCTTGACCTCATTAACTTTGGGTTTGGAGTGAATCAGGTTACGTATGGGGACAATAAAGTTTTTCGATAGGGCTGGCACTATTTAGTTTTTAGGTAGGTACCTAACTTTAGGTAATTAACTTTTTAACATCTTTAATGAGTTACAAAACTTCGATGACTAAATTAAACTATTCAATATTCTTAAACACTAAATAAAAATCATTTTCAGTTCAACAAAGTTAATCTCTTTTTTTTCCACTTATGCTGATAGCCTTGAGAGGCTATTTCAGCTTTGACGTGTAGGTGAGCTCACGGGGTTCCAACCGGAGTGTTGCTAGCACTGGCCCTATCAAAAGCAGTACTTCGCAGAATCTACCACCGGATCGGAAACGCGACCCACTGAGAAGATCCGGCGAGAAACTCATTGGACTGTGTTTGTGGGTTAATCTACTCGTCGAGCTCTTCGTCGCAAGCGACGGGTTCGACGAGGACGGTGACCGGTGCTTGAGGTACCTAAAAGCACCGTTAATGGATCGGGAGGATCCGCAATGACGTGTTTAGGGCTAATCCCTCTAGTCCCACGCTAGAGCACGGGCGGTGGTCTGGTACCGTGGGCGCAGGGCAGCACGCGCAGGCGGTCCCCCTCCTGGTAGTCGTCGAGGCAGATGGCGCACGTGTCGTACGGGTCGCCCTTGCTGAACTTGCACGTCGGTATCTTTGAAAGCGCACGATGCGGTAAGCGGTGCCTTCTGGCTCTGCGCCTGTCTTTTATACATTTCACTATCTGTAAAACAGTATTTTTTATTTTATTTTTTATTTGACAGTGTTAATGAGTTTCTAGCCACGAGTACTCCTGAACATAATTACGCGTTCTACCTAAGATCTACATGAAATAGACGGTAAATCCATTATAAGTTAAATGATTTAATTTTCAAATAAGATCGAGAGAGAATTTGAGAGCGCGTTTGACAGCCCTAGATCAGGGTTTCGTTCTCAACAAAAACTTTAAATAAAAATTTGGCTTAAAAGACCAGAACTCAGAGCGTGATATGAATACCAATGATATGTGATCTTATAACCCTTGTCTTAAGGGTAGCAAAAAAAAAACGTATCTCACCATAAATATAAATATGACGAGTAGACAGAGCACGACCACTATTGCGAAGGGCAACAGCAGGTGCGTGTTGATGTTGAACGGTAGGTCGCCGTTCACCATTATAAAGAAACTGAAAATTTTCATATAGCCTCGTTACATTTAATTTGATAGTCGGATAACTATTTCGTTGCAACATCGTCGCCAACGTACACGGGCAATATCGCGGACAAAGCCGAGCACTCTGCTTATACTTAAAAAGCTCTTTCTACCTAAGCGTACTAAATAAGAAATTACTTCTGGTATGTAAGTGAGCATGAAGAAGAATAAAACATTTATCATGGTGCGCAATGGGGATATTAATGTTTTTTTTTTATAATTGAATTAACCCATACATTCTTTATGTCAATAAATATTGTATGCATGAAATCTAGCTAGTCTTGTGTTTTTATTCTTTAATATATTAATTCTTTAGCACGCTTTATAGCCTCAAGTTCTTCAGAGATATACTATCAATATGCTAATGAAAAATGTAAAACCAACTAAATTATTATATGAAATAAAAAACAAAAAAATCGGATTGCATTAATAATCATCAGAAAACAAATACATGTATGGACACATCTTTTATATATTTAAATATGTCTCGAATGTTATTAAAGATAGTGCAGTCGGCATTTACTAGTGGTAGGATCCCTTGTGAGTCCGCGCGGGTAGGTACCACCACCCTGCCTATTTCTGCCGTGAAGTTACAAGGGTGGGGCAGCCGTTGTAACTATACTGAGATCTTAGAACTTATATCTCAAGGTGGGTGGCGCATTTACGTTGTAGATGTCCATGGGCTCCAGTAATCACTTAACACCAGGTGGGCTGTGAGCTCGTCAACCCACCTAAGCAATAAATAAAAAAAGATTAAGCAATTATAGATTGAAGGCACTGTTATTTACAACTTTTTTTATTGCCTTGAAAGGCAGACGCGATCAATGTCGGTCATGGTCATTGCCAGGACCATAGTAGAGGCGCTAAACAGAACTGAAAAAATGATTAAAATCACGAAAATGATGATGATGAAAAAATTATGAAAAAAATGGTGGTACACACAAAACTCATTATTTAGCGGCAGGAATAGGCAGGGCGGTGGTACCTACCCTTGCGGGCTCACAAAACGCCCTACCAACCAATAAAAGCTTTAAAGCTCTTTATACTTTGTGGTCTTTGATTAAAGAATCATTTTTGATTGAAATTCATCAGAACAAACGCTTACCCGGCATTATATTGATATTCCGCTGCCAGTATGTCGCCGGCCACGTCACTGACGAACACTGAAGGTATCACGATGCCCTCCGGATTCTTAGCTGACATCTTCTCTGTTAACGCACAGTATATTTTCATGTTAGAAAGGGCACGTGAAGTCGCCTTTTTGTTACAAAACTATAAATTCACGTTTATTTCGAATTGAGATGTGGACATTGTAATTACTTATACTATCAGCCTCCTGCCCAATAATGTATTGTCAATGATACACCGCAACAGACCCACCTATATTTTTATATTTTCCAGATTATCTCTAAATTAAATGGTTGTCTGGAAGAGATCTCTTTTAGCGGTAATACCGCCAACTGTACAAATCTATCTGCTTTTTGATTGTTTTTGATCGTAAATTGTGTTTTGGTGCGCAATAAAATGCATTCTCTCCCCCTTTCTCACTCTCTCTCTCCCCCACCTTCCCCACATGGCAACGCGTGACTTCTCTGCGTTTAAAAATACGCAAGGCGGTGATGTGTACCCGTTAGAACTTCTCCTCTTATCTATTCGCTGCGAGAAGCGAGAAAATGAATGAATATAAGTTTTGAGGTGTCAGTGGTATGGTAGAATTTCGATCGTTGGACGAAGACTAGTTATTATTAACCTGAGAGTGGGTTTCACCTTGACTTTGTTGGTTTTCTTTCATGCTTTTCCTTCTACCTATTCGCTGGTAGGTGAGGTCAGAACCTCAGAAACTTTGCTAGCACTGGCAAGAGTAGTGCTTCGCTAAATCTATAGCCGGATCGGAACCGCGACCTACTGAAAAGATCCGGCTAGGAACTCTGTGGCTATTAGGACTAACAGCGCGCACCTATATTTAAAAATAAAAAACAGGATAATTTCAGAAAATCACTTCCACATACCGGGGTCACATTTGCTGTCGACAATATCGAGATTTAACACAAAATAATCCCTAGAATATAATAAAATTATTGAAGAGCACCATTAATAAACGTACCTCAGCTGTATCCATATTGATGTCGGGCATACATCAATATTCGATACGATATATCCATATAATATACATGTATCAAACATAACAGAAAAAAATCGTGTTTGTTTTTTTTTATATATTTTATAAGATTTTCGACCTCTATGTCGTCGTCTATTTCATCTAAAATTTAATATTTTATCATAAAAACGGTCGCGTACTTTTCCAGAATACATTAGAAGCAATTACGAAATATTCGAGACTAAAAATCGAAACCATAATTATATGTAAATACGTACGGTAAAAAATGAACAATTTTAACCGATAAATAAAATTGGTCCTTTTCATTCAATCAACTGTCATAACTCTTTTAAGTTAAAACTGTAGCCGACATATTATATATGCCGATACCGATGATAAAATTAAATGCACTAATCATTAACAGCACTATACAAGTGTTTATTTTGTAAAAAATGTTAACCGAAGACACCCACACAAAAATAGTGAATCATCATTTTTAGATCAGTACTGTAACGAAAACACAATTCACAACGATGTTTACACTTAACTTTCTATTTAAGAAAACAAAAAATAAATCTTAAATGTAAATAAATTAATGTCGGTATTCATTTATGCACTTCCAGTTAAATATTAAATCTGTGGTCCGACACCCTCCATCGTGCTGAGAACAGTTTAACACTGAATTTTCTGATTGTTATAATGTGCTGTATCGATACATATATATTTTAGGGTTGCTACACGTCAGAAAAAAATTAAAATTATCTCTTTATTTACTACAATCAAATAAAAGGAGACATTAAGACCGTTTATAATATCGAGGGGTGATTGGCTATTTCGGTTAAGTGATATTTTTGAAACATTACACGAGAGCCATTTAAAGATTAAACTTTGGAAAAAATATCGTGACAAAAGTTCTTCAGCTATTTGAATGGGGTAAAACCAAATAGCTTTTGACCGCTGGAAATACTATAATATAATAATATATGTTACAGTCATATTTAGTTCTGCTAACTCTATATAAAAGTTAAGACAATCAATCGATTGGCGAACAAACACAGATTTGGTAATAATATTTTGTCAGCAACTTGTCTGATAGTGTTGACTAGTGCTTAAGCCGGATACTTAAGACAAGGGCGCGAAAATTAACACGAAGAACTGAGATATCCCGCAAAAGGGGAAATTCGCATAGAAAACTGTGCCTCAATTTTTTTTGTCACGGGGCTCAAACCCGACGATGTTGCTAACACGAACCATAGCAAGACCCGTGCTTCGCTGAATCTACCACCAGATCGGAAACGCGACCCACTGAGAAGATCCGGCGAGAAATTCAGTGGGCTGTATCTGTGTGTTAATTTACTCGTCGAGCTCTTCGTCTCAAGCGACGGGTTCGACGAGCACGATGACCGGTGATTGGGGTACCTAAAAGCATCGTTAGTGGATCGGGAGGATCCGAGATGACATGTTTTGGGCGACGACGAATGTTTACCATTTGGTCCGCAGGATCGGCGATGTAGTTACTGGCAGCCACGATGAGAGGGCTCTCGTTTCGTGCCGCTTTATCGAAATGGATCATAACACCAAGGAGCCTCGTCGTATATAAAGCGAATAAATAATAATAGAAGCATTTTGTTCGAACAATTACCCTATACAGGCAACCCTGCGCGTCACAACAGAGATAACTCTGTATGGTTTACGGAATCACATTTGTTGACAACGTACTAATAATGTTCTGGAGATTTATTTTTCAAACTAGATAATGCACACGAGACAAAAGGTCTGTTAACTCTTATTCTATCGGAGAAAATACTTTCCTTTTTTTTAAATTCAAAAGCGTTATGTTTTTTTCACTTTGATTTGAGATTAGATATCATTAAGAACAATCATTTGATTCAATAGACCTTATAACGGTTCCACTACCGACAAAGGCACCTTGTGACCTAACAATAGGGAATCGCATTGCAAACGAATCGTTGATGGGTTGCCGGTGGCCTTGCCGTTGCTACAGTTGGTCTCACTTCATCGGGTCGTAGAACTTGTTCGAGATGACACCGTCATCTCGTTTTTATAATCGCACCGCCCGCCACCGGAGTAGAGTTCATCCATACAACCTGGAGCCACCGCGGTCATCCACAGTGCGCTCCCGCTCCATTAACGGTGCTTTTAGGTACCTCAAGCATCGGTCACCGTCCTCGTCGAGCGAAGGACTCGATGAGTAAATTGACCCATAGGCACAGTTCACTGAGTTTCTCGCTGGATCTTCTCAGTGGGTCGCGTTTCCGATTCGGTGGTAGATTCTGTGAAGCACTGTCCTTGCTCGACGAGTAAATTAACACATAGACACAGCTCACTGAGTTTCTCGTCGGATCTTCTCAGTGGATCGCGTTTCCGTTGCGGTGGTAGATACTGCGAAGCACTGCTCTTGCTAAGGCCAGTGTTAGCAACACTCTGGTTTGAGCCCCGTGAGCTCACCTACACGTCAAGAAGAAGCTGAAATAGCCTCTCAAAGCGATCAGCATAGGTAGGGGAAAAAATATGGACGAGAGCTGCCAGCAACGTACCCAAATCGCTCGAGTTCACGTTGTGCACGATCGCGCAATCGAAGCCGGCCGCCTGCGCGTTGCGTATCTTCATTTCGAAGCTGCAATTGTATCTGTCGAACAAATACGCCGATAAAGACGCGACCTTTGCCTATTGAAATCAATAAAATGGTATTTATTTTAAACAGATAATCGGGTAATTATAACGACTGGTCTTTAAGTCGTTTGTAAAAGACGTTAGCACATTAGCGTTATCTCGAACTATGGAGGGTAGATGTAAGGAGGACTAGCTTGTATAGGGGACGAGTTGAAAAAGTGTCCACCAAGTTATTGTTGTTGGAAGACTCACTGAAATAGCGTTAGTGTAGGAAGTGGAAATGATATGAATATAACAGTTTTAAACAGAGCGAAGTGTGGTGGGTTGAACAATTAAATATTTTTCGTGACTTGTGTTGTTAAATATATTCAGTATTTAAATCTCAAGAATTTGTTAAGCTATTGCATAGCTTTTATCGCGGGCTTTGAGCGCGGCGACCGAATCAATAAATTTTGTAACGAAAATAAAACCTAACACCCACTACTCCGCCTACCATGTAGCTCGCGTTCGACACATTCACATGTTGCGGCTCTTATGTAGTGTTTGTGAATAAGCGCGCGTGACGTTGCACTGCATGCGCATCATGAAAAGTTTGCCCATCTCTCTCTCGCGCGGTCTAGCTTATGAGTGTGAAAGGGAAAGTTTATGTTTTTCTTTTGTTCATGTTTATAAATATAGCGTGTTATATCTTATTTTATTATTGTTTAAATATTAAATTATTATTGTCTAATTATAATTGCATAACTTGATTAAAAATGCTATGCAATAGCTTTACCGCGGCAGTCCCCGAGTGCCACACGTGTTTTTTTTATTACATTTACGTAGGAAGCGTTTCTTTCCTTCTTAATTAAATATCACAATCTAATCTATGTAGTCGTCGTGGCCTAAAGGATAAGACGTCCGGTGCATTCGTATGAAGCGATGCACCGGTGTTCGAATCCCGCAGGCGGGTATCAATTTTTCTAATGAAATACGTACTCAACAAATGTTCGCGATTTACTTCCACGGTGAAGGAATAACATCGTGTAATAAAAATCAAACCCGCAAAATTATAATTTGCGTAATTACTGGTGGTAGGACCTCTTGTGAGTCCGCACGGGTAGGTACCACCACTCCACCTATTTCCGCCGTGAAGCAGTAATGCGTTTCGGTTCGAAGGGTGGGGTAGCCGTTGTAACTATATTGAGACCTTAGAACTTATATCTCGAGGTGGATGGCGCATTTACGTTGGAGATGTCTATGGGCTCCAGTAACCACTTAACATCAGGTGGGCTGTGAGCTCGTCCATCCATCAAAGCAATAAAAAAAAAAAATAGTTTAATTCGCTTTTTTTCAAAGTTTTCCACTTGCTACTGTGGCGCCACCTCTATTGGCTCTCTTTCAGCGGACACTTTTTAATACACTCAGATCGTCTTCCTTAGTTCTACCCTCAATTTTTCGAACACAGGCCTCGTTTAGAGCAAATACTTTAATACGATCGGCTTCTAGTGCAATATATATTTTTTAAACAAATAAAGGAAGCTTGGAGTATCCTTGTAAGCCTTTCCTTAATAATCCTACTGTTAGAGAATGAAAAGAGAATATAAATATTAATTACTGATCGATCTATGTATTCTGGTTTCAAGGTTTACATCGATCGGATAACTACATGTCTCAGGAGTAAAAGGTAGACTGCAAACTTACTGTGCTTAATCAATAGTATGAACATCATTTTTCAGTCAAGAAATCCTTTAATAGATACGTCTTAAGTCTAAAGGCTTCGTCAAACAGAACGCGTACTTAGCGCGCGTCAGAACGCTAAACTGATGGCGCGCTCTGACGCCGAGATATGTTGTACTACTATGGTAATAAACTGTCAAACAGAGCGCCAGCGCTATAAGTACGCAACGCTGTGTCGCGGCGTTAGGACGCTTTGACGT